>NC_034595.1:7964767-7988260 GCF_900095145.1 Mus pahari | reverse complement strand
ATAGCTTCATATGTTTCAGCATTTGGTCCCCAGATGATAAACAGTTTGGGAAGGATTAGGGGGTGTGGCCTAGCTGGAAGAAGTGTGTCACTGGGTGTGGGCTCTGCTTTGTCTCAAACCCATGGTATTCTCTCTTAGCATCTGTTCTCTCTCTCTCTCTCTCTCTCTCTTTCTCTCCCCTTCCCTCCCTCCCTCCCTCCCTCCCTCCCTCATACTTATGAATCAGATGTGAGCTCTCAGCTACTGCTCCAGCGCCTGCCTGCTGCCATGCTCCCCACCTTGATAATAAGGGACTTACCCTCTGGAACTGTAAACCATCAATTAAATTCTTTCTTTGATAAGCTGATTTGGTCATGGTGCCTCTTCACCAAAATAGAAAAGTGACGAGGACAGAAGTTCAGAGAGTTACTCCTACACAAAGACAAGACATTGGGAGAGTAACCAACAAAGAACAAGGCAAAACCAGGGGAGACAGAGATGGAGGAACGGTCAAGTGGGGGTCTCGGTCTCCTAAGTATGTTTCCCAGGAACTGAGCCTCTCTTCTCTCTCCTTAGTTCCCAGAATCAAATGCCTTTGTTTTTATAGCATTCTATGCTGCATCTTAATTTAGACTCCACCCCGTGTGTGGGTAATTATCCCTTTATTTTCCCATCTCCATTTCCAGGTTGAGAGGAGAACCTTCCCGAGAGTAGGAATGTAGTCAATGCTCCGTGAGTGAAGGAAGGAAGGATGGGGTGAATGAAGAGCTACATAGGTGGAATAGACTGGTCGGTACATAGATTCAACAACTGGTTAACAACAAATGGACTTCCAAGTGGGTAGTGGACGCAGGGAGGAGAACAGGGAGGCCTAATGAAGCCTGGATGTGGGCCAAAGGTTAACCCCTTCACAAAGGGAAAAGAGTAAGAGTTTTCTCAGTCATGGTGAACACAGGACAGATCGATCCCACAAGAGAACGATTCCACGGAGCCCAGGAAGATGTTGCAAAAGAAGTTAGAGGGCAGGGAAAGGAGAGATCAGCTGACCTTGTGGCCCTTCAACAGATTTTCATAACTGACCCTGGAGTATTTGCCGCAGAGGGTCCAGCCGAATTAATGCAAGTATGACCCCTGTGTCATGTACCTCAAGGGTGGAGGTTCATCTCTGGCAAGCTGCCGTGAGACGCAGACAAGGCACATTCACGGGGCACATGATGCAGCTCCTACTGAAATGGTTTGTCTTCCACAGCTATGGAAGAATAACATCATTTGAGAACACATGCTCTAAATAAATTCCTTCGAATTGAAATGCAGCCTATAAATCAGAGCGAGCGCGTCAATGTCAATGAGAAGCAATTGGTTCCCACCATGAGAGAAACAAATCTAAATGCCTGTTTCCAGGCACGTCCACATTTCCATAGACAATGAAGTGGGCTAGACAGGCAGAGTGGTCAGGTGCCACACCCAGTATAATTTCAGATCTCCGAGCCCCATGCCAAGATTCTGCCAAACCGTATGGCATCCAAGAGATGGGAATTAGCTCAGGGAAGAAGGAAGCATATGGCGAGGGTGGGAGGGGCTCTGGGAGGAACTGCACAAGAGACAGATTCGCTCTTCCAGAGGAGTCTGCTCCACCATCGGACTGTTGAGGCAGAAACGTGCTGTTCAAAACAACAAAAAGAATGTCCTTCCTATGGCCTTTGTACACCAGTAGTTGCATACTAAAGGGGTGGACCACACCCAGGCCAGATTCTACATACATATAAAGTCCAGAAACAAGATGGGTACATGCAGAGAAAGGAACCCCAGGAGTCCAGACTTTCTTGGGTGCTGTCAAAGGCATCTGGCAGAAGTAACTTGATTGCTTGCTTCAAGACCCACACTACGTATTTTGCAAGTATAATTTTTTTTATTATTTCTTTGGGGGTTAAAAAAAAAGTATATACATAAAATTAAACGTTAACATATTTTTAGTGGTTTTTGCCAACTGTTATTGGGGGGAGGGGTGTCAGGTTTGGTTCTTTATGTATTTTTAAGTGGTCATAAGTACTTTGAACAAAAAGAAAGAAAGAAAGAAGGAAAGGAAAGGAAAGGAAGGAAGGAAGGAAGGAAGGAAGGAAGGAAGGAAGGAAGGAAGGAAGGAAGGAAGGGAGGGAAGGAGGGAGGGAAATCAAAAGGCTATTAGCATCGGGTAAATAGAAGCTAATCTAAAGCATTCAGAAGTGAATGAAGGGAGAGATCAGAGAGAGCTGGGCTGTTCGCTGCAGATCCACGCAGCAGCCTATCGTTCTGTATTTAACACAAGAGTAGGCTGTAAATCAAACAGTAGTCAGATGCCGGCTTCCCACAGGCATCCCTTGATTCAATACACTACGACCCTGAACAAGTCTCCTTCTCTCAGAGTTAGAGTTTGGGGGAACCTTCAGTCTATCTGCCACTAACCTAACTCTCATAGTTACGTATTTTTTTAAAATCATCATTGCTACTTTGAGGCCATGGGAATTATCACCCCAAATTCAGAGTGAAGAGACTGTGGCAAAGAAGAGTTTCGTAGTTTTATCACAGCCACACGCTATCGTGGGACATGATTACCGAGAGGTGGAGTGACTAAAGCAGTAGGGAATTGGGCCGTGTCAGAGAAGCAGGGGAAAGAGGAAGTTGGGGTAAACCAGTGGTTGAGGTCTGTGACATCTGGCCTCACTTAGCCCTGTCTTTACCAAGAGGTTAAAAAGCTTTGGATGGGTTAAACGGCTGGGAAAATGGCTTAGGGCTCAAATGCAGGTTGGTAGGACAGTGATGGTGGTAATGACACCCAGTGGTAAAGATGGGACTCTGATGATGGTTATGACACATGGTAAGGGTGGATGAGGTAGAAGAGGTAAAGCATGACAGTAACATCATGATGGTGACGGTGGTGGTAGTGATGATGCTGGTGATGCTGGTAGTGATAATGATGGTGATGGTGGTGGTGGTGGTGATGGTGATGATGATGATGATGGAGCATGATGGTAGCAATAATGACTGATGAGGAAGATAACTGATAAATATGAGGAGCATGGAGTAACTTGTAATGATGGTGATAATGGTAGTGATGGTGATGACCATGGTAAGCATGACTGGTGATGGCCACGTGAGCATAAAAGTGATCAGTCAGTTCCTTCTATTGAACTCCAGGTAGCAGACATTGTCAGAAGACCTCAGTCCTTTGTCCCTCCCCTCTTAGCCCCATTCTAACCCCAGGAGGCTGACGTTGTCATTTTCCTGCATGGCACAGATAAGGAAACTGAAAAACGAGTGCCTCACAGCTCACACAGCTAGTCTAGGAATACTGAAGCTAAACTCAGCCCTGAAGACAGCCCGGAATACATTCTCAACTACTACGCTGATTGCCTTCTTACAGAAATCTAGCCACAAGCCCAGAGTCCAGCGGGAGCAGGCGTCGTGCAGAGCCGCTAAGAAGGAATTGGACCACCGTAACTCCTGAGGCCCCGTGCAGGCATGAAACTTTACGGCCACGACTTTGTCACTTTCACAGAAAATTCATTCAAAGTATGTTTGTCTTTTAAATTTTGTTACTCTTGTTCTTTTTACAGCCCCAAACTTGTGAACTTTTACGGGTTTTCTGTTACTTCAATAGTTAGTGATATATTCTACTGGAGGGAAAACAAAAACTTCTATTTTATTTTACTTTACTCTGTTTTTTTTAACTCCACTCTTCCACCTCTCGAATGCATCTCGGATTCATTTTGATGCATAGCGGTAATGAAATTTTACATCTACCTGACCTAGCCAACGTTATTCCTGACAGAAGGTCCCCTGTTACCTCTCCTTGCAGTAGCTGCTTTAGGACAGGTTGGAGTTTTGTAGGCACTTCTTGTGTGGCAGACAGTCCCTGCTGGCCCCTGACTTAAGATTTTTCCACTTTACAATGGTATGCATGCGGTACCATTCAGTAAAAGCTGCACTCTGAATTTCTGTCTTCTCCTGGGCTAACTCTGTACAATTTAGATCCTCCATCATGAACCCGAGCAATGCACCAAGACACAAATTCTAGTCTAACATAAAATTGTGACAGTCGGGAACTGACACTCTACAGTGCCCTCTGCACAGTGCTGCTCAGCTAACAGTCCGTAGGCTGTGGGGGTGAACACAGCTTCATCTTAGGGTGTATTCAGATTGCAGTGGGTTTAACTGGGACATAGCGTCATCATAAGTCATTGAGCATCAATATTTGAATTCCTCTCAATACGTCCATTGAGGAATCTCAACTTCCCTAAACTGCCATGGGTAGATTCTACTCTAAGCATTTTAGCAAATAAAGTGTAAACAGAAGGAGGATGAGCTAGCCCATAGCAGATGCCCTTGCCTTCAAGTTTCTATGGAAAAGGTAAGAGAACTCCAGTTCGTACAGTGCATTAACAATCTGGAGTGTGGCCTTGATGAAGAACTTGGAGACTGCCGTTGCTCCCCTGGCCCATGTTTATAGCCCCTACGAGCCTATTCCTGGTGCTTTAAGGACAGGAAAATGCCTAGCCTGAGGACTGGGGTTCTTCACATGTCAAAGTCAGAGGAAGGAAGGGAACTCTTTAATTAATGTCATAGGATACATTTCTCACAAAAATCAGGACAAAATTTGAAACAATCTTTTAGTTCAACCTCAGAAAGATCCAAAGATATAGTGTGTTAGCATTCCTTCTAGGCTCCGCCCCACAGTTACCTGGCAACAGCCAGCCTGACTCACTATAGAAGGGGCTGCTTGCCACCTCCTCTTTCTCCTCTCTCTTATCCTCTTACTCTCTTACTTTCTTACTCTCAACCCCTTTCTTCCCTCTCTCCCCTTCTCCCTCCCCCTCTCTCCACATGTTCTTGCCCCCCCTCCTCCTTCTTCTCCTCCTCCTCCTTCTCTTCCTCTTCCTCATCCCTTGTCAACTTTCCTTCCCATGCCCTAAATAAACTTTATTCTATACTAAACCCATCTATGGCTGGTATCTTAGGGGAAGGGATTCCTCAGCATGGGCCTCAGAGGCACCCCATCCCACCTCACCATACCTCACTCTACCAAACACATTCCTGGCTCTCTTTCTTTTTATAAAACACAGCATATTGCATCTGTGCAACTCAATCTAATGTTTGTAAAGACATGACACTTTAACAGTAGAAAAGGCTAGAGCAGTGTTCTCAACCTTCCTAATGATGTAACCCTTTAATACAATTCCTCATGTTTTAGTGACCCCCAACCATAAAATTGTTTTTGTTCAGTACTTCATAACTGTAACTTTGCTACTGTTGTGAGTCATAATGTAAACAAATACCTGTGTTTTCCAGTTGCCCTAGGCAACCCCTGTGAAGGGGTCATTTGATTCCTAAAGGGGTGACAACCCACAGGTTGAGAACCTCTGGGCTAAATCACTAGAAACCAAACTGTTGCCCTGAAGATACACAGGAACAAAACTTTAGATTCAATTCTCAGTACTGGAATTAAAAAAGATAGAGAAAAATAAAAGGAATCAAAATTGTAACAGAAGCAGGTAGATTCTACAGAAAATCAATTTGCCAAAATGGGAGGTAAATGGAAAAGGCTAACTTCTAAAAAGAAAAAACAAACATATCCTTTAAATGGAAGAAAAGAAGAGAGACATGGGAAATATACTGAAGAAATTAGGTCTAAGTGTGATGTCCAAAGTATTCTAGGTTTTCTTTGACAGTTTTAGTCAGACAGAGTTCCCAGGCTGCATATTTCACCCACTAATGTGCACAGTGCAATGCTGAGCTGTGCAACCCTTATCATAGTTTTGGAGTATTTCATCAGTCAAGAGAAATCCCAGCCTCCTAGCTCCTCAGCATCAACAGCCATAGACAACCATGGATGTGTTTTCTATGTCTGTGGCTTTATCCATTCTAGATGAATCATATAAATGGCATCATACAATGTAAGGGTGAGCATGGGATTAAATCCAGGGTCTTGTACAAACTAAGCAAGCATTCTACTAATAAGCTACACTCCCAGCTCAATTGTCTTAAGAGTATTTTGAGATATGTGTATGTATCATGCATTAATATTTCATTCCTTCTATGACTGAGTTATGGTTTATAGATTTTGTTTATTCTTTTATCAGTTGATAGACAGTAGACTCACTCTAGCCTTGGGATATTAGGAATACTGTTGCTTTGAAAATAATTGGTATAGAGGCTTTCTTGTGGTTTGATTTCCTTCGCCCCTCTTCTTTGGGGGGAAGTTCATGCTTCCATCTTCTTGGCTAAACTCCTAGGCGTGAACAGCTGAGTCATGAAGGAACTCGATGTCTCTAAGTCTTTCTCAGTCTTATATTTCTAAGACTCAAAGGCTGTTCCCAGAAGCTGCATCAGAGAAGCCTTGATTTGTCTGTGAGTCATGATTCTGAGCGTCTCTTCAGGTCCTTATTGGCCATTTGTATGTTTCCTTCAGAGAAATAATCTAAGTAGATCATCTACTCACTTTAAATCTCGCTTCCTGTTACTTTATTAGATATATGGTTTCCAAACGTTTTGTCCACTCTATATTAAATTTTTACTTCATTGATAGGATCCTCTGAAACTATTCAAGTAAAGAACTTTATATGGATGTAGTCAAATTTATCGATGTGGTACTAGAGACACACCCCTGTCTCCTGCACTTCTGGTACTTGAAGAAACTTTTTTTTTTTTTTTTTTTTTTTTTTGCCAAATACGAGATCATGAAAATTTGCAAGTTTGCCTTAGGCATCTTCCATTCGGAGTTATTTTTCTCCAGTGTGTGTGGCAGAAGTTAACCCTTTTTCTTTTGTATTTGCATATCCAATTCCACAGCCTCAATGTACCCTTTCGAGTGACTGTGTCCCTTAATACCCGAGGACAATGGGGCCTCAACCCACCCAGCTGCAGGACATTCTGTGACATTATCAATAGCTTATGGATTTCTGCAGTGGGGAACATATGTTCATACTCTCTTCACCTTTGTTCTGAACTCTTATTCCTGAGTTTCCTCGGGTGCTGTATGCATCAGAAACAGATAGCCTTGAATTTCATGTACTGAAAGAAAAAAAAAAAAAAAAAAAAGCTTTACAGTTAACTTTCCTTCTGAGAAAATGGACTCCGAGCAGGGCTTTGCCAATAGAGGTACCCTGGCTAGAGCCACGAAAGTGAAAGATGTATCTATGTTACTTGCTTTGTCACTTGAGTTAGCTCTTCACTCAGTTGATGGCACCAGCGAGCAGCTGTAAAGGCCTGAGGGGAATCAGGAACTTGTCAAGTAGTTTAATACAGCCTCCTTTGTAGGCACATCCCATACACTAGGCGAGTGGATCTGAGTAGGTGCTGTAAATGCTCCCACTGTTCTGTGAGACTGGTGGGAATCCAAGACCATCACAACTGACAATCACCGTGCATGGTGTGGGTTGACTTTCTAGTAAAATAGACACAATACTCTATATGTTTTATAACACGCTTGTTGGCATTTATTAAAGCAATTATACAGTGGGCTGGAGAGATGGCTCAGCAGTTAAGAGCACTTGACTGCTCTTCCAGAAGTCCTGAGTTCAATTCCCAGCAACCACATGGTGGTTTCACAACCATCCATAATGGGATCCCATGCTCTCTTCTGGTGTGTCTGAAGACAGCTACAGTGTACTCACATAAAATATATTAATTAATAACATCTTACTGTAACAGCTATAATATTGTATTGCAAATGAATTCTCAAAGTAACCCTGGCCACTGTGAAATAAAATATATGGTTCTGTCAGGTCATCTTTTCTTCTGCTTCTTTAAAAGGTTGAAGATTTTAAAGTAAACACTTTTTTTTTAAATCTTTTTTTACACTTTATTTATTTATTTTTTTACATTTCAGATTTTATTCCCCCAACCCCAGTCCACCCTCCAACTGTTCCACATCCCATACCTCCTCCGCACGCCCCTGTCTCCACAAGGATGCCCCCACCACCCACCCTCCTACCCAACCAGACCTCTAAACTCCCTGGGGCTTCCAGTCTGTTGAGGGTTAGGTGCGTCTTCTCTGACTGAACTCAGACCGGAAAGTCCTCTGCCCCACACGTCTTGGGGGGCCTCATATCAGCTGGTGTATGCTGCCTGGTTGGCGATCCAGTGTTTGAGAGATCTCAGGGGTCCAGGTTAATTGAGACTGCTGGTCCTCCTAGAGGGTCGCCCTCTTCCAGCTTTTCCCTAATTCAACCACTGGGGTCAGCAGCTTCTGTCCATTGGTTGGGTGCAAATATCTGCATCTGACTCTTTCAGCTGCTTGTTGGTAAACACTTTTTCAAAAAAGAAAGATTCGAGATTCAGAGGTTAGCCTGTGAACCATCTTTGCATTTACCTCTGTTAGAATATTAAACCACGTCAGATTTTAATTGGCTTTAAGTTTGGATTCTACAACAGTCGGAACGGTAAGGTAATCTGTCTCTTGTCAGCCACGGAAGAACACTGAGAGTTACCCCCAGCCTTCAGATGGGACAAGGGTAAGATTTTATAATTACTCTTCCTCTGGGAAACTCGTCTCATCTTAGGCAAACTAACTCATTGCTGCAACTGCCGGCGTGCTAACTTCCAAGCCGCTGATAGGCCACTCCGCTGCAACTGCCGGCGTGCTAACTGCCAAGCCACTGATATGTCACTCTGCTATTCCTGCTCTAAGCCTTTCTTTTATATTTCCCCACTTGCACCTTAAGAATTTAGGAATTTGTCTGCTTCATCAGATCTAGGTCCAATATTATTAACATCCTTTCTCTGTGCATTTTTATTTGAATTTCCTCGAATTAACAAACTGTAACTTTTTTCCCTGAAGCTGAAAATTAAACCCAGCTCCTCATGCAACCTAGAAAAACATTCTACCATTGAGCTACAGTCTCTTCTTCCTATTTGTACTTTTTAAAAGTTGGGTTCTTGATCTTGTTCTAGTTCCAGTGTGCATTTTACAGCCAGGCAAACACAGACCTCTGTCCCTATGTATATATATATATATATATATATATATATATATATATATATATATATATATATATATATATGTGCCAGAAAAAAATATAAATATGCCAGAACTATAATCATGTACTTTTTTCTGCCTTGATTTCTAGAAAGAGATACTTATAAAGATGGAAATCCATGTTTGAACATTATGCATCCTGTGGACACTTGAAAATGCACTTGTCCTGTCTTTATGCTGTTACTGTAATGATGTTGTTTAAAATATTTACATAATTTAATTGCTTCTTAGATAGCTGTTTAAATCAAAGCTCTGTTGAGATTTGCATGTTTGTGATGCATGCTTCCGTGTTATTCTCTAGCACGTGAGGTCTCACCATATCGATCTTCTTTCTCCCCCCTTTCTCCAGCACTTTAGTCCCTTTCCCACCAGCATCTGCCTCCTCTAGGAACTTGCTAGACAGAAAATCCTGACACCCCACCGCACCTCAGACCTGAGGAACTAGACACTGGGTGAGGCCGGAGATGGCTTTTCAGAGCCCTACAGGTCACTCTGATCCCCTTCCGACTCGAGCATCGACGGTCTTAGAACTATGAAATGATTTCTTTAAGCACAGGATCCCACACAGCCCAGAATGGCTTCACACTTGATTTGTAGGCAGAGATGTCTTTGAGCTCTCAGTCCTCCGACTCCACCTTCCTGGGGTTACCGGTGTGTCCCACCACACCTAGTTCATGGACTCCGTGACTCAAACTCCCGAGCTTCAGGCACTGAAGACAATCGCTCTGCAGGTAAGCACTCCCCAGCCCAGTATGAACTGATCCAAGATGATTCGTTAATTGACCGCTAGGGTGTTATCCTTCCTCTCTTAATTTTCTGTTTCCCTAATACATTTTGGTGTTTTATTTGTGTATTTTAAGGTGTGACTAAGTATATTAAGCATATTAGCACACCACTGTATTCTTATTTGGTGATCTAATTGAAGAGAATATTAACTTAATTTAAATATATAAAGACTGTCTCTCCTTCTCCCTCCCCTTCCCCCTCCCCCTCCCCCTCCCCCTCTCCCTCTCCCTCTCCCTCTTCTCATATGCTTAATGCTTGGTCACTGTCACGTTATCTTATTCTTTCTGAGTTTTGTTTCTTTGATATTTCCTGCCCATTCTAATTTTCCCAGGGAGCTGCTCTATGCCTCAACCTCCCACAAATATTTGGAATTCTAGTAGTTAATTGCATCCAAAACTTTCAAAATCTGTATTTATTTAACAACTATAAAGACTGCAATTTTTACTCTGTCTATTGAAAAAAATGTAGAAATTAAAATCTGCATTCGCCCTTCCCTCCAGACTTTTCTCGATGCTGCTTTTTATTTGGAAAGGGAGAATATTTTCCCTTTTAAAGAAGTACCATTTCTTTCTTTTTTTAAAAGATTTATTTATTTATTATATGTAAGTACACTGTAGCTGTCTTTAGACACCTCAGAAGAGGGCATCAGATCTCATTACGGATAGTTGTGAGCCACCATGCAGTTGCTGGGATTTGAACTTAGGACCTTCAGAAGAACAGTCAGTGCTCTTAACTGCTGAGCCATCTCTCCAGCTCTGAAGTATTGTTTCTTTACATATAACCTTTACCTCCCCTACAACTGTATTGCTAAATTATGTTTAGTAAGTTCAGAGTTCACTGCAGGAAGATTCACATTTCTTGGACCTCACTGCCTTGCTAAGCTGTAATGTGTAGCTATAGTGTATCCGTGGTGCATTTGATATGTATATATGTATGTTTGTATGTATGTATGAATATACACTTGCAAATGTGTGTGGCATCAGTGTGTGCAAGTTCAAACTCCTTTGCATGCGTAGGCCAAAGGAGGGTGTCAGAGGTCCTGTTCTGGCACTCTCTACCTTATCCTCTTGCGACAGGGTCTCTCGCTGATCCTGGATGCTGTCGTCCTTTAGGTAGGCTGTCTAACCAGCAGACACCAACAGCACCCTGGTCTCTGCCACCCAGGTCTTTTACTGCTCCTATTTTTTTTCACTTCTGTGTCTCTTTATTTCCCTACTCTCATTCCTCCCCTTAACAGACTGGACCATTAAATGGAAGAAAGTATCCACATGATTCTTATTAGGAATTGATATTTTTAATGTTCCTTTCACTTTCAAGATCTATTTCAGAGGGAAGCAAATATGCTTTGCTGCATACAGCACATCGCCATGCCTCCTGGACTACAGAATTACTCCATAAACTTTGCATTGATTTTCCTAGGCTCTAACTTTAGGAGCGTGCTTTATTTGTCCAGTACAGAAGCATTGCCAAGAAAGAACCAGTCTGGGAATCGTCAGCGACTATGTGAGAGGGTAGTGAAAGAAAGGGTCTTCTCGAATCCTTTATTTCCTGTCTTCAGATCCAAAGGAAGAAAAATGCATCTGACTAAAATTGGAGAGTTTAACCCAGAGAATTGCAGGAATGCCCTGAAGGACTCACGCAGGCAAAGGAATCAAACAGGCAAAGATTTCCTGCTATGCCCTCCTCAAACACATCCCCTGTCCCACAGTGGTTTGGAACCAGAAGAAAGTGAATGTACAGCCCAAGGCTGTAGCACAGGCTGCACTTGAACCCAGACTGCCTGACACCCACTCTCAAGCCAGCACTTACAGGCACAGCGGTCAGCAATCCCCATTCACATCACTCCTGCAGGGGCAGCTACGGCTGTGCAAAGGACCAGCCTTCATTCCAGAAGCAGTTTACATCTCCCTGGTCCCCCCTGGGTGCCTCTTGATCCTAGTATTCTCTTAGCACTTCATAAGAACATCATCTCTCAGGATTCGCATCCCTGGCATTCCTTTCAAGTTATCTTCTTCTTCCTAAATTATCACAGCATTCGCTAGGTCGGACCTTTCTCGGCCATGTAATCCATTCTCTTCATGACCCTGGTGGTCGCTGGGTATCAGCTTACACTTCAGAAGAAAGGTCTACTGTAAGGAGATTCATGAAGAGATGGGCTGATCTGCCTCTGGCCTGAGGGGGGCGACTGTGAGATTAGGGGTGCTTATTCACCAGCCAGCCTCTGGGAAGGGTGTAAGGATGGGGAGCAGGTGGAAGGCACCATCCTTGATGCCCTCTGACCCCCCCCCGACCCCTGCCTGCAGCAAGAAGACTATTCTGGATTAACATACGGACGGACGCTGTACCTGCTTACACTCCGATTTGCTGAATGTTTTTTAGAGGATACTCTTCTCCCATCAGTTTTGGATAGAAAGGACCCCATTGTTTCGAGGGATGCCTATGAGGAAGGAGCAGAGATTGGAAACAAAAACAAGGCAGCCACAGCCCCATCCGTTTGCTCAGCATCTCCACAGGGTCCTGTGGGCTCTGAATGATGCAAACTCTCACACTCCAGGTAAACCCGGTGCCACCTTGAAACTTGGCTCTATTCAACGTCACCTCCATGGGCAGCAAGGGACACTGGCCCTCTCCAACTGTGCTTGGCTCTTGAGTCTAAACCCAACACACCCTCCTCCGTATTCCAGCAACTCAGCACTTCTGATCCTCTAAGCAGCTGCAGCCCTCCTCACATCTCTAGGGAACTCCTTTATTTTCATGTGCATTTTTACACTGAGTTAACTTAGCACTGTTCTCAAGGCTTGGCCTCAGTCTTCCATCCTCTACCAAACCCTGGGAAGAAAAGTTCAGGGGTTCAAGTACATAGCAACTTAGAATAGTAAGAATTAGCTTCTCGGCAATTTCCTCAAGTACCTTTAGGAAAAAAAAAATCTTTTCTTCATTCTAGAGTTTTAAATGCTATGTTTGTACAGTCCATAAAGGTTTTTTAAAAAAGTCTATATTTTACATATAATGTAATAAAGATGTAAGCTATATTTCATGTTTGTGTACACATATTTATAATTTATATTTTATACAATCTATTTACAAGTCATTATTTTGAAAAGGTTGTAAGTATTTTTACTTACTTTTAAAGGGTGCTAAGAAAACAGTTGTTAGACCTGTGACTTAAAAGTCTTTCCCATGAAGACCTAGAGTTCAGCAGAGGTGGCTCAAGGACAAAAGAACCAGACAAGGGAGATGTGCCAGTGTCCCTACCCAGTGAGATGTGCCAGTGTTCCTACCCAGTGAGATGTGCCAGTGTCCCTACCCAGTGAGATGTGCCAGTGTCCCTACCCAGCGAGATGTGCCAGTGTCCCTACCCAGNGAGATGTGCCAGTGTCCCTACCCAGCGAGATGTGCCAGTGTCCCTACCCAGCTTCAGAGAAACCACTGCTGCTTTGATCTGTGTGGACTTCTGTGCAAGATTCCAACTGCCAACAAGCATGGCAGTCTAAACCACCGATGGAGGCTCACTGCACTGGAAGTTTATGTTTGCTTTATTCTGGAATGTTGTGATTTACAAATAGGCTCTGTTGTTTGTTTAATAATCACTAACCAGTTGAAGCTCTTAACAATCAGCATTTATTTTATTTCACTAATTCTCTTGGCACATTTGGCCTCCTTAATTGGAACACAGGTTTCTCCTGCCATCTGGTGGCAATATATGCCTATTGCAGGGACAGTTTCCAAATTATAGCTCTTCTTCAGCTGGGGTTGAAAATACAAACCCCAAACACTGTTGATTTGTAGGGGGGCTTTTTTACATTCCCTGCAACATACAAAGCTCATATGTGTGTATTTTCTCATGTGTCCCTTGTGTGTGTCTCTTGTGAGCTCTTTTAGGCCATAGACTGGCTTCTTTTTATTGTCAACTTGAAATAGCCTAGGCTCCTCACATGTGAAAAGGGGACCTCAACTGAGGTATGGTTTAAATACTATTGGCCTATGGCCATGTCCGTGGGGCATTTTCTTGATTGATGATTGTTGTAAGAGGCCCAAGTCCACTGTGGGTGTTTCCATCCCTGGGTAGGTGGTCCTGGGCTGTGTAAGAAAGTTCACTAAGCATGAGCCTTTGAGCAAGCCATGGAGTGAGACGGCAAGCAGCATTACAACATAACTCATCACCGTGGGGAAGCAGATCAGCCCATAGCATGGTGTAGTGTCTTCATAGGGCAGAAGGGACCTCAAAGAGTAGATAGGAACCAGGCTCAGGCTATGACCTGCACAGACCTGCTCCCAGTGCCCCTCCTTGGTCACCCCTAAAGGCTCTGCCATCTCCTGAACCGGCGGCACTGGCTAACACAGGTTCAAACCATCACGAGCAGGAAGACAAGCTTGTGTTTGACCAGGGAGCTCAAGTTGCCAGTAATGAGAACTCACCATCTGAAAAAGGAAAGTCTTGGTGCGAGCGAGATGGCTCAGCAGGTTGGAGCAATGGCTGCTCCTCCAGAAGCCTTGCATCCAGTTCCCAGAACCCACATCCAGCAGCTCACAACCGCCGGTTACACCAACTCGACATCTCTTTAGGCTTCCTCATGCGTCATAGGGATGTGACATGCTTACAAGCACACACACACACCAACACAAGGGGGTAATAAAAACGCGTATTTTAAAAAGAAAATCTTCTGAAAAGTGCAAATGTTAACATTTTTAAAAAGGAGAGCTAATAGGTCAACTCCGTTCAATCCTGATCAAACGTAAAATGTAGTGCCCTGCTTCTTATAGAAGGCAGAAATGAGACTAATAATGAAAATTATCCCCTCACTCACCTGGTTTTTCAGCAGTCTCCTAGACACTTCTGGGAATATTGAATCAGAAAAAAAAAGAGGTAACATAAGAAGAAGGAGAGATGCTGGGCTTTTAAAGGGAGCTGCAGGAACTAAGGATACAAGGGAAGACGTCACACAGGAAAGGGGGAGATAGCCCAGGGCTCAGAGACCCGAGGGACCGGAGAGACTGAGGGTTTAGTGGGAAACAAGACATCAGTGTAGCTGTTTTGTGTGGGAAGACTGGCAGAGACTCCTATGGGACGTCGGGGAGGGTGGAGCCAGCCCCCAGAGCGAGAATGCAGAGTATGGAGCAGGTCCAGACAGATGACAAGCACAAAATGGGGACAGAGGTCAACCCCCACCCCCCACCTCCCGGGAGAAAGCCAAGTCTGCCCCATCCATGACGGAAATCACACCCTCAGCCTACAGGGCTTCAAGAGGGTGTCAGAGATGAAGGGCTCCGTTCTCCCGAATGAAGGAGCGAGAGGAAAGGCCGGAGAATCCTTCAGCCCTTGACCGTGCTGCTGAAGGTGGTCACCCGGAACAGTCCTTATCAAGCATCTACAGTTCTCAGTGGATTCTATGAGAGGAAGCGGCCGGCCCCTCCCCTCCTGGGGCTCCTTAGAATTGCAGCAACTGGCTTTATTAAGCATTTGTATTAGGCGTTTGCCTTTTATTTCAGACTGTAGCTTCTGAGAGGACGCAATACATCTTTAATCATTTACTAAATGATTATTAATCTAATTGATCAGTAAATGTCCGCTGCCAGGCCATCTGACACTCCTCACTGTATCCCTCGGTCCTCCTGCTCATTCACCTAGGTTTGTGTGGAATGGGGACCGCTCTCCTTACCTCGGCCTCCCCTCCCTTCCATTCCTCTTCTCACATTTAAGTCACAGTTCCCTCTCCTCTGCCCAGAGCTTGCAGAGGAATAGCAAAGGCCTCCGAGTGGTTTAGAGTCCTATCTAGTCAGATCTTTGTTCCTCCTTGAACACACGTCTCTGCCTGCACACGCTGCTCCCTCCATGTCAGCCACACTTGACAAGCACACCCGGCTCCAGGTGGGATTCGCAGGCTTTGCGTCAGCTCTCTGTGTGGCTTAGGCCCTCAGAGCCTCCTTTCCTCCCTCTGTGTCATTTTCTCTGGAAACAGATCCCTGGTCACTATATGTGAAATCCACAGAGCCCCTCCCCACCTGGAAAACTTTTCAGTCTGGCTCTGTGTCTTAATAGTTCTTATAACTTCACCATACATGGCATACTTGACTACTTTACTTAATTTCTCTCTCTTCTAATGCCCCCCTGAGGAAGATTCCCTGGTTCCTAAGTAATTTAATTCCAAGATGGCACCTCAACCAAACAAACTGACCTAGCAGGCGAAAAAGAATTTAAATCTTTTACTCAGCTTTTAAAAAAATACAAAAAAAAAAAAAAAATTAGAGATCACAGACACAAGTAATAATCTTAAATTTTGCTTCTTACCTCTCTATTCTTTCTAAAGTTTGGTAACTTTTACTCAGCACTGCCTCTCCCTGTTGGAGACTCACCCACACACAGGAGATTCTAGCTGGCTGGCTGGCCCATTTCCAGGGCCTTGTCCTTTCCCCACCTTGTCTACCTGCAGTACCAACTGTGAGTCTCAACAGAACGGCTGGGACCCACCCAGCTCCCTGTGGAGGTAGAGGGTAGAGCCCCAAGAAGCAAGCTTCTGCCCACGTGTTACACATGTAAGTACTGAGAGCAAGCATGCCAGGGCCTCATGCCCTCTCCAAGGAGCCGCTGACCAGGGTGAAGTACTGTTAACTGTTGAGTATTGTTAACTCACAGGTGACCAGGTATGTCGAGATCAGAAACTTCCCTTCCTTCCAAACTCTAGTTTGAGAACCTTGATCTTTGGTGGCAGGGGATGTGGAGTATTTTGAGTCACTGAAGAGAAAACTGAGTCAAACTCTGGCATACAGACACACAGACACACAGACACACAGACACGCACTGCTGATAAAACAAATTCCTTTTTTTTTTTTTTTTTTTTTTTTTTTTTTTTTTGGTTTTTCGAGACAGGGTTTCTCTGTGTAGCCCTGACTGTCCTGGAACTCACTCTGTAGACCAGACTGGCCTCGAACTCAGAAATCNGCCTGCCTCTGCCTCCTGAGTGCTGGGATTAAAGGAGTGTGCCACCACGCCCGGCTCACAAATTTCTTCTTTGGGGCTAGAGTTTCAACCTAGCATGTTGGAGGTTTGGTCCCCAGCACCACAAAGGAAAGAAATCTTCTTTGGTCAAAGTCACCATGAGATTTGGAGGCAAGTTCAGCCTCCAGGTAAGTTCACTCATTCATCCACTCTCTCCTTCATTCGTCCACTCTCTCCTTCATTCGTCCACTCTCTCCTTCATTCGTTCACTCTCCCCAGCTACAAGTCTTTTTCAGGGCGTGGCCCAATGCCTGCTCTCCTCCAGCTCTTCTGAACCTATTCATTCCACACCTGTCTGTGGTCAGTTCTGAAGAGAAACTTTAGGAGCTATGATCTGCTTGCACGAGACATAGATTTTTAAGCCCAGAAAAAGTTGAGCAACCAAGCCAAAAATCATAGTGTCTTGAAAATGAAAGTACCTGTCTCCGGCCAGCTTTATTATTATTTCCTAGGTCTCTTGGCAGCCTGCTCAGGATTCCAGGATTCCACAGAGTGTAATTTAAAATCCTTTGTCCTCTGTCAAGCTGACCTTCCAAAAACAGAGGTGGGCACACGTCTATCCTCCAGGCAGCAGTGGCGGTGAGGTACATCAGAGTGGAGGGAACTGGGTTTCATTAGAGGTGCTCTGAGTCCGAACTGTGTCTCCCAGAGGGCCCGCAGACTTATAAATAGTTGCAGTAAAAGAGTAAATAATGAATTTGTGCAATTGGAGGGAAAGCAGGGAAGCATTTCTGGTGATGGGGTGACAAGCATTTTAAAGACGGCCCGCGCCTGGGCCTGCGCCTGCATCTCACACTACAGATGTAATGGCTTCATATACATTCATGAGCTCTGGCCTCCCAACCCTTCGTCCTCTTTCCATCACAATCGTAAAAGACAAAAGAAAAGTGAAGAGCAGCAAGAAAGATAAACTTTAAGGGTCCGAATTGCAAACATAACCTGCAGTTTGTAAATTGCTTGGAGACCTTTGCAGAGAGAATGAAGAAAATGAAGAGGAGAACATACAGGAATATTGCTGTTTAGGGGAAAGCCCGTGCTCTGGGCATAAAGCCTGTCTGGAGAATGGTTTCGAGGCACTGACTGAGATGTGAGATTGCTTTGAAGAAAGGACAGGCCTGATTCTCCACTCACCATTCTCCAGTGGCCACCTCCAAGGTCATTCACTCGTGGAAGCTCAGAGAGTCTATGGCTTTAGTTATATTAAAAACAAAACAAAACAAAACAAAACAGGGGCCTCCGGTGTCCTCGCTATGTTTGCTGGCCTCTGTTGCCCCCCAAACCCTCCTAGGTAGATTTTTCAGGAGTCTAACCCACAGCAAAGTCAGGGGTCTCACACTTCTTTAGTGCAAGTCCCATTTCAGCCATTTTTTTATATAACCTACATTTTCTTCCAAAAAGGATTTACAGTCAACTGCAAAAAAAAAAAAAAAAAAAAAAAGGCTTTTGGATTCTCTGCATGTGTGCATGAATTGCTTTGTAATTTAGGTAGGGAGATTTATTGGTTGTAGACATAAACCTAGAGAGAGAGAGAGAGAGAGAGAGAGAGAGAGAGAGAGAGAGAGAGAGAGAGAGAGAGAGAGAGAGAGAGAGAGAGCTGGCTGCCAGTAACATGATGTCAAGTGAGCCTTACACGCTGGGGTCCTTGTTCTGAAAGGCAAGCGCATGTTGCTAGCTCCAGCCAGAAGGAAAGCTGCATTACAGCTGCAAAAAGAGGGAAAGATCACAGGCTGCCGCTCCCGCACTCACGCGCGCGCGCAGCTGTAAGTTTCCACCAAAGGGGATGGGAGGTCAACTAGCCCAGCTCAGCCAGGTCACCAGGCTGTGCTGCCTCTTTCCTGTGAGTGACCCCAGGCCCTAGCAAGCTGTTAGGGGTGCTCAGCGCCGCCAGAGGAGCCAGCCTCACATCAGAAGGGATGTAAGATGAAGGTCGTACCCATTCACGGTTAGCCCTGGCCTCGAGGTGGTTCTGCAAGTCCTTGGCTCAGGGCCAGCGTGGATAATTACATTTCACCTGCCCAAAGCCTCCTGCGCTTTCCCTCCGAGACCAATTCCTCTTCCGCGGCTGCTGTGATCCGGAACATAAATACTCTCTCACAGGCCGTAGTCTATGCCCCAGCAGCTGAGGCTTTGTTCCTTGCAAGGAAAACCCTCTCTCGGATCCTTATTCCTTCAGCAAATGTTTATTATGGCCCCACTTAACAAGTGCTAAGCACCGTGCTGGACATGCAAAGATAAATAAGCAAGCCAGTCCATTCGGGGCCCTTGAGAAGCTCAGACTAGTAGAAACACCATCAATAAGAGTAGTAAATGCCTCTTTTTTTTTTTTTCTTTTGAAGGTATGTAGACTATTTATTAACAGTTAAGGCCCAGAGATTCGTTTCTTCTTGGACACACCCACAGAACGGCCCCTGCGGCCAGGGTTCTTGGTGTGCTGACTGCGGACGTGAAGGCCCCAAAAGTGGCGCAGCCCCCTACGGGCTCGAATTTTCTTCAGCCTCTCCAGGTCCTCAGGCAGCTTGCTGTCTAGGCCGTTGGCCAGAACCTGGCTGTGTTTCCCATCTTTCCCATCCTTCCCATCCCTCTGTCTGTTTGTTCAAGAACCAGTCTGGGATCTTGTACTGTCGTGGGTTCTGCAAGACGGTGATCACACACTCCGCCTCCTCCTCTGTGAGTTCTCCGGCACTCTTGGTGAGATCAATGGCTGTTTTCCCTCAACACCGCATGAGCGTAGTTCCGCCCCACGCCCTTAATGGCAGTGGTGGCAAAGGCTATTTTCCACCGCCCATCGATGTTGGCACTAAGTACTTGCAAAATGTGCTGGAACTTCTCAGGGATCACAAGAGACATGGCAGAGACATAGACAGCGATAGGCCTC
This sequence comes from Mus pahari, assembly GCF_900095145.1. Taxonomy (NCBI): domain Eukaryota; kingdom Metazoa; phylum Chordata; class Mammalia; order Rodentia; family Muridae; genus Mus; species Mus pahari. Next base: position 7,968,610 of record NC_034595.1, on the reverse strand, counting down.
CTGTGGAAAAGTAAATGCCTTTTAAAATGAAGCACTGGGAGGGTGTGAGGTCCTGGCTCAGCTTATAAAGTACTTGCCAATCATAGGACATGAGTAGTTCTGTCCCCTAGAACTGGCTGCTGTGTCGTCTTCTTCTTCTTCTTCTTCTTCTTCTTCTTCTTCTTCTTCTTCTTCATCGTCATCATCATCATCATCTTTATCATCCGCCAAAAACAAAGCAATAGTATGCACAAATCCCTAGAGCTCCTGGGTAAATCAATCTAGCCTACTTGGTGAACCCTAGGCCAATGAGAGACTGTCTCAGAAAACAAAGTGTGCAGCACCTGAACGACAGCTGAGGTTATACTCTGGCTTCCACATGCACACATGCACAGACATACAAACACACAGAGAGACACACACACTTGCATGTACACACAAATAAAGTAGAACATATCTGGGAAATACTAAGATAGTCTAAGTTTTCTTTCAAACAAGTGAGTTTCCCCCAGGGCTTTGAGATGTTGCAGCTGAGGTATAAACCGAACCCCAAGAAGCAGAGATGGGGAAGAACGTCAAAGCACTGGGCAGCTCTGGAACAAGAAGACATGAGAGGGGTGGGAGGCTGGAGGCATCCTCCCTGGGGAGGTTGGACCATAGCCAGAACACTTTGGGCAGAAAAGTGTTTATAGCAGAATGTGGTTTCAGGGATCTGAGTGGAATGATTGACCCTCCACTACCAGTCCATCCACTGTGTGGAGCGATCAAACAAACTGTGGAATCCCAAGGCACTGGGAAACGGAAGCAGCAGGCTTTCAGTGAGAAAGGAAAAGAGTCTACAAGACCGGATGTTGAGAGTAAAACCAAGGCAGTCTGAAGAAGGCAGAGTGAGGGAGGGGGGACTCAGATGGAGCCTCCAGCAGGCAACTGAAGATACAGGACTGGATCGTGAACTTACACACGTATTCTGCGATGACCACAGACCGCAGCTTATCAGTCATCTGTCTCTGCTGGCTCTAGGCCAGTGGTCCTCAACACCACGCTTAAAATACCATTGAAGGGCTCGTCTCTGGGCCTTCCTGATCCTCAGTGTCTATGACTCAGTGAGTCTAAGGGATTTCTAACAAGTTCTCTGATAGGGTAGTCAGTGTGGTCAGTGCTGCCCAATGGCAATAGACTGAACCATTTTCTCCACATGAGCTGTGAGTTTTCTCATAGTGACTGACAAAAAGGGCCAATGCTGGAAGACATCATCAAAAGAACACTTTTACCAATAGATTCCAAAGATTCTGTTCTAACCATTAAGAACAAGTGTTTGAATCAAATGCCAAGTTATAAACAAACAAATGCAACTTAGGCTCAGTAAGTGCTTGCCAACAAACCTAAAGACCTTAGTTCAATTCCCAGGTCCCATGTGCGGGAAGGGGAGAACTGATTCCATCTGTGTTGTTACACATACACAAAGTAAATGTAACTTTAAACATAGTTTTAAACCCTAATCCTATGAATATAGGTGACAGGTACTTTGCCCTTCCTAGTTGTATCACTAATCCTATGGGAGTGAACACCATTCTTCTGTCATCTCCATTTCTCACATGAGGAGGCTGGGTCACTAAGCAGCTAAAGTAACTCGAGGTGCAGGCGTGGTGGCCACGCCTTTAATCCCAGCACTCGGGAGGCAAAAGCAGGCGGATTTCTGAGTTCGAGGCCAGCCTGGTCTACAGAGAGAGTTCCAGAACAGTCAAGGCTACACAGAGAAAAAAGCAAAACCAACCAACCAATCAAACAAACAACAACTACCAAAATAAATATATCTTTAGTCAGGTGTAATGGCACTCACCTTTGATCCCAGCACTAAGAACACAGAGGCAGGTGGATCTCTGTGAGTTCCAGGATAGCCTGATCTACATAAATAGAATGTGTCTCGAAGAAGAAGAAGAAGAAGAAGAAGAAGAAGAAGAAGAAGAAGAAGAAGAAGAAGAAGAAGAAGAAGAGAAAAGAAAAGAAAAGAAAGAAAAGAAAAGAAAAGAAAAGAAAAGAAAAGAAAAGAAAAGAAAAGAAAAGAAAAGAAAAGAAAAGAAAAGAGAAGGTCAAATCGCCTGTAAGTGGATGCCCCCACACAGGCTATGCACACTATGCTCAAGTTCTGCAATGCACTGCTCCTTTTATCATCCCAGCTTTCTCTCTATAAAATAGCCTCATCTCCTCAAAGATGAAAATCTCCCTCATCCCATTATATCATTAACCTACGATAGTTTCCTGAATCTGTTTGCAAAAATCTGCCAGCACATAGCTGGCATCCACAATGGAGCGTAATAATCATCTTTCAGCTTCTTAATAACCCTCGTGCATTGAACAATCAGGAGAAGGAAAGGGTCAAGTGGAAGGCAACGCCCTGTAGTGCTATGAATGTGTTTGAGGCTTTTCTGCAGCGATGTCAGGGGAATACATGGGCATTCTTGGCATATGAGCATGTAAGAGCCCCACAACATCTGTTCCAACAACATCTCCAGATAGTACACGCAGTATCCTCCTTAAAAGACAATTTTCAGAAAGCCCTAAACAATTGTTAAGGTTTTTTTTTTTTTTCCCACCTCCAAAGAGAAAAGCAAACAAAGCCTGAAATTTACGATCCAGTTCTCTCTGTGCCACCTACTGGTGGTTCCTCAGCTCCTGGCGACACCTCTGAGGTGGGCTGTATCCTATGTGAGCACAGGACATTGAAAGTTATGACCTGCGTCCTTACCCCATTTTATTGTAAAGTCCTAAAGGCTGGGAAATGTGGCTGAGGATGCGTGAGGAACCTACTTCTGCAAGAGTAAGCTCTATAAAAGACAGAATGGCATGTCCTCTATGAAAGCTGGAGATTGTTTTAAAAGCATATTATCAAGAGAAACATCCCCCCACAACTTATCCCTGAGCCATTCCTGGCCCAAGTCACCCTACGCCCACAACAGGAGGAATCTGGTATCAAGTATGGCTGTGAAGACAAGGTCCCACCTGCTATACTAATGACCTTTCTTACTTTTGCAGATTTGTTCAATTGATTCTTGTGAACAGACATGGAAGTTACCTTTTTATAATAATTAGAAATGCCTGAAACTAGGCAGAATCTCTGTTAACCTAGTTTGAAAATGTTATATAGGGTGTCTTGAGTCGCATCTGATATGTGCTCTTCCTACAAAATTTGTGGTATGTTTGAAACTAAGGCTTATGAACTAGCTAAAGGCAAAGGAGGACATATAAGAGGGGAACATGGAACACACATCCTGTGGCCATGGCTTATTGCTATGTTTGATTCTGTATGGAATAGGTTCCTTGATAAGAATCAGTGCTAGAGGGAATACCATGATAGCATAGGGCATTCTATAAGCCTATGTATGGGTACAAGTTTTGTTACAAGTACTATATGCAAGGATGTCAAATCTGTATCTAGAGAAAATATCTATTCTGCTAAGAGCACAATGCTGCTCCTTCAATAACAGAAGTGGACTAGTATGATTACCTAATGTAAATATCTGATAACACTGAGAAATGGATTTGGGGAATTAGTACTGGCAGATCCAGCACTTATTAGTGGTGAAAGCAGATCAGCCTCTGAGATATCCATGTGATTGAGCTCATCACACAGCCTCCATATGAATTTAAGACTTATTTTACTATTTCTGTAAAAATAAATTATTGTTATTTTAATTAGGATTATATTAAGTCTCTATATTGCTTTGGGAAGTATGGCTACCCTAGCAATAAGAAACTACCACACCCACACATGCTCCACTATGTTCATAGCAGCCTTATTTATAATAGCCAGAAGCTGGAAAGAACCCAGATGTCTCTCAATAGAGGAATGGATACAGAAACTGT
>NC_034595.1:7960384-7963727 GCF_900095145.1 Mus pahari | reverse complement strand
CTTTTAATTCCTTTTCATGTTTTCTTAAATTTATTTGCTAAAATTATCAAGGTAAGTTCTGCTTCTTCTATGCCTTGTCCTACAGAGCGCAGATATATGGAAGGTCTTCCAGACAGCTTTTTCTTGCTTCCCAGATATTTTGTAGTCTTGAAACTTTAGTTCAGAATAAAATATTGCAGCATGATAACTATGGGCAATCAAAACTGATTAAGAAAATTAGATGGTAGCAAAGAATCTGAGAAAGATGTTACATTAATATCTCTGCCTTAGGAGATTAATTATTATTATTAATTATTAATTATAATATTATTATTTAATTTTTTTTTACAATCCAATTGTTATCCCCTTCCCATAGACTGGACACTATTACTGATGCTGTGGTTTGCTTACAGACAGGAGCCTAGCATGGCTGCCCTCTGAGAGGCCCAACAAGCAGCTGAGAGAGTCAGATGCAGATACTTAGACCCAACCAATGGATAGAAGCTGGGGACCCCTGGGGTTGAATTAGGGAAAAGCTAGAAGAAGGTGAGGAGGAGGGCAACCCTATAGGAAAAGCATCTCAACTAACCTGGGCCCTGGAGATCTCTCAGGAGATTAAATCTTAATAGTCTCCATGATATAAGGACTTTTGATTCCTTGGGTATGGTGTTCTAGACAATTCAGGGAAATAACCCACAGCAAAGTAAATGAGCAATGTTGTGAGTTTTTATTTATATCTGCTATTATAAACAGAAATATTTATCTGTGTAGCAAATACTCAAATAAAATTTGCTTGTTTTTTTTTTTTTTATTTAAAAAAAAAAAAAGAAAGAAAGAAACTACCACACCCACTCCAGTGAAGTCTGTGTGGCAAGTCCAAAAGCTTGGATTCCAGATTTGTCCTCATGATAGTCAGTGTTATAGGTAATGCTACTCATTCAGAAGTAATGCCTCCAGTGTTGATAGACAGTGAAAGAAATCAGACATTGCAATTTACTGGGTAAGTGCTAGAAATCTCAGGGCAAGTTCTACAAAACAAACTTAGAATTGCAGCTGAGTCACTCCTATATGCAGGAATTTACAATGGCCTGGGAAGAAGGAGGGTTGTGGTTTAAGGAGGAACTACAGTATTGCATTATTCATGAAAATGTTAGCAAGAGCAGAACCACCTGGTGCAAGCTTTCAAATGGCTCAGAAGAATAGCATAAATTGTGACTAGGGTGTGAAATTCTCACCTGGCTCCCTAATGGCAGACTTTAGAAAGGGATGCCTTTTAGCTCAGTTGTAACCACTGCCTAGTTCCGGCCAGTCTTTATGTATTCATTTCTCTGTTTTGCATCAGATAACTTCAATGTACTGATGTGTCACCTAACTTCTTTGTTTTCTTCTGTATTATAAGTCCGATGCTCGCTTTGAGACATTATATTCAGATATAGCACTCTCTCTGTGTCAATGTCTGGTTGTCACTTTTCGCCAACTTCTTGCCCACCTGAGTATCGAAACCCTGCAGTTTCAGGAAACCCTAAGTACCGGTTCTGGTTCCCCACGGGTTAAGGGACCGACTGAGTCCAGTCCACAGCAGGAAACCTGCCATCACATGAACATGGGATATCCTTCTATGTCTTTAAATCTCTTTTTATGTATGTTAGTAATGTTTTGTTCCAAGTTTTTATATTCTTGATTAAATTTATTTCTCACAACTCTATTCTCTTTGATTAGTAAAGGTGGATGGACCAAGGATAGAAACATACATATGCACAGAGAGATATTTATTTTAAGGAATTGCCTCATACTTTTATGGAGTTGGCATGTTCAAAATAGGAAGGTAGACTGGACACTCCAGAAGTGGTTGATATATAATCTTGAGGAAGAAGATTTTGTTCCCTAGATGAGCTAGTTCAGTTCTTAAGCCTCCAAACTGATTGGATAAGGTCAACCTCATTATGAAAGGTAATATCTTTTGTGCAAAGTCAACTGGTTAGGCTAGACTCTGATGGCTACAATGACAGTAGAGGTCAGAAGGCAGTAATATCTATGAATATCAATCCCAACATGAAATGTGTGTGTTAATCTTCAGTGCTAGGTTACTATGTATAGAGAGCTGTTTGGGAGTTACAGTTCAAAGTAGAACAATGTTCAGAACAGAGGAATTTAGATGAGTCACAATAAGTACACATAAGAGTTAACTTCTACTTCAAGGTAAGTTAGACCAAAAACTCTCTCTCTCTCTCTCTCTCTCTATATATATATATATATATATATATATATATATATATATATATAGTGTTGCAAGCATAGAAAAAATGAAGAACTTCAGAAAATTGCTAAGGCAGTGTGATGGCTAGTGTTCATTATCAACTTACAAACTCTAGAATCTCTAGAAGATGGTCCTCTGGGCATATCTAAGAGACATCACATTGATTACATTAATCAAGGTAGGAAAGCTCATTCACTGTAGGTGACACCATTCCCTAAGCAGGGGAACCTGGACTATAAGAATGGAAAAAGTAAGCTGGACACAAGCGTTCATGTGTTCATCCCTGTCTTCTGACCGCAGACAGAATGTGCTGAGCTGCTTGGAGCTTTTGGTGCTTTCACTTTCCCACCGTGATAGACCATCTTGGAATGTAAGCTAAAATAACCTTTCATTTCTTGAGTTGCTTTCTCGCCCCCCCCCCCAAAAAAAGTATTTTATCACAGCAACAAGAAAAGAAGCTAAGGAAGGCAATGACGGGATACCTTGCAGCTATAGAGAAAGGGATAGGTAATGCATAGAAAGGAAGCCAAGTTTAACACAGCTTCAGTTTCATGAGTCCTCAAAGTGGAGAGAAACAGCAGAAGACTCTTCCAAATGTGCTAGAAACTGAACCTTCCAGAGTAGGCAGCTCAATGAGAAGATTCCCCCACCAAAACTGAGATGGCCTAACCCATAGATGAGCAAAACTCTTCAACCATGGGAGTGAAAGACTGGGATAGGCAAAGTACTGCATAAATTATCACAAAGGTTTACTAATGAAAATAATCAATGACCTCACAAATAAGCAGATGAAATCAATCAAGGACCTGGAAAAGAAAGTTAGCAGCACAGAAAAAAACACCAGCAAAATGAACAAGAGCATTAGCAACACAGGTGGAAAAGGCAGCAACATGAAAGAAAAATTCAGGATGACCGTTGAGATTTCTTAAAATTTGGGATGTGAGTAGTGAGATCTGATGCCCTCTTCTGTGTGTACACAGAGATGGTGTACTCACATATATAAAACAAATAAATCTTAACAAAAAAAAGGAAGGGAGGGACGGAGGAAGAAAGGAAGGAAGGAAGGAAGGAAGGAAGGAAGGAAGGAAGGAAGGAAGGAAGGAAGGA
>NC_034595.1:7955015-7960374 GCF_900095145.1 Mus pahari | reverse complement strand
GGAGGGAGGGAGGGAGGGAGGGAGGAAAGAGGTTAAATACCACTATCTATGTTCTCCAAGAAACACACCTCACTAGTAAACTCAACTCACCTAAGATATTTACCTCTAGCTACAAAATATATGTATAACACCTATATTAACATTTGATTAAATAAATGAACACTCTATTCTAACCAAGTTGTCACATAAAATTGCTCATCATCACAGCTGAATTGTGTGAACACTAAGCTCTAGGATCAATGAACATGCAGTTACCTTTATTTAATATTGTTCTGGAAGTTTTGGGATTTTCTTCCCTATAATGGTATAACTAAAACCCATAAGAAAACAATAGACACCCCAAGGCCCACCTCCCATGTGATTCTAGATTCTATGAAGTTGGCAATTAATAGAAATCATCATGACCCAAAACATATATAAGTGTGTGTGTATACACATATGTATATATATGTATATATACACATATATATGTATGATATGAAGTTTTAAAATTAACAACAATCAAAGAAAAGGCCTTATGATCAAACTTGGAACATAGGAGAAAAGCCTGTGAAATGGATATTATCTTTTGTTGTTAGGGAATTACAAGTTAAAACAAGTTACAATTGCACACCTGTTAGAATGGCTTTCATCCAAAACCAGACAATGCCAACTGCTGCTGAGAATGAAGAATATCAAGAACCTTCATTTATTGCTGATGGGTTGTAAAAATAGTATGGCCATTTTAGAAGACAGCTTGGCAGGTTCCCATAATGCTAAGCTTAGTCTTGCCATATAATACAGCAATTAGCAGTATTTACCCAACGGACCTAAAAATGTGCATCCTGTATAAAAACCTGCACATAAACATCTATAGCAGCTTTAGTTATGAGCAACTAAAATGCCTTTATAGAGGTGAATAAATAAACAGACTGTGGTATGTCTAAACAGTAGAACACTGTTGAGAGATGAAATCAGCCATTAAAGCTACAGAAATGCACAGATAAATGTAAATGAGTGTCACCTATGTGAAAGAAGCCAGCTGAGAAAGGCTACAAATGACCAGTTCCAATCTCAGAAAAAAACCAAATCCTCCAATGATATAGGAAGGTGCTATAGGATGTCAGGAATGCAAGGGCCACAGAGCTGAATAAGCGAAGTTCAGAGATTCAGGAAGGACTGGTGACAGAAAAAACATTTTGTAGGATACTGTAATGGAGGATATGCAACTTTATACACTTGTTAAATCTGTGCAACCTTACGGTACAAAAAGTGAGCCCTGATGTCAACAAATTTTATAAACCATAATTGAGGTCAGCAGATCCTGGAATTGTACTAATAAAAAATTAACATTTTGGTGGTAGGAGAAATAAGTGAAACCAGAATTATCCTGATTCCCAAACTTAGCCAATGAAAGATGTCATACAGGAAGTTTGTGAAAATACAGATCTGTTTGTTTCCCTAAAAATACACAGGCAAGTCCCCAAATGTTGGAGAAACAACAGCATAAAATAGTGAGTTCTACAGTCTCTAGTGATGGAGACATCATCACAGTGAATTTTCTGAAGTTTTGCAGCAAATGTGCACATGGGAGAGAGTGCTTCCAGGAGAGATTGGCTGGCCTAGTTCCCAGTGGGCCTCACAGGTGGCGTTAAAATGATTAATTTATCACGGTCCTAAGTATGCCTCTCAGTCTTACAGGCCTATAAATCTGACTGAATCCATTTAGAGGCAGTCTCACACAAACCAAGATGCTTGATAAAACTAGTCAGCAAGTTTACCAATTAAAAATTTAAATTATGAGTATTACCATTGACACTATGCAAAGTGGTTTCATTTTCTTCCTTTAGACATCTGTATAGAGGGAAAAAATTGCTATCAGAAGTTTACTTGGCAAACAATAAATAAGATATCAGGCAACAAATTAAAGAAGAGTTAACTGGATAGCATTTACAAGTTCACTTTGTGTGATATTCCTCTGGGCATACCTACCCACCATAGTTACTGCCCAGCAAAAAATAGTAGCATTCAGACTATGGCAAAGCAGCAATAACTCACACCTTAGACTCAGATCTTCACTAGAGGCTCTGATCTAATATGCTTCAGTGAGTCAAGAAAAAAAATATGAAGTGCATAAAAAAAAGAAACGAGCTTTCCTTGTGAACAACATAATTATAAATCAGGACATTCTAAGACTACACTAATGCCCTTCATCATACAATAAGATAAGAAGTAACTCAAAGTGTGTCAGATGCTTAAATATAGAAGCTAGAACGTGGAAGCTATTCTTCAGAAGGAGGCATAAGTAAAGACTCTCATAATTTTTGGATTAAGGAAAGTTGTACAATAAAATACCCCAAAATATACACAACCTAAGGGAAAAAATGATCCTCGTCACAGTTTTAAAATCTTCGCTCTACAGATGATATAAAGAGAACGGGAGGGGTGACAGGAGGGACCTTTACATGAGAGGATTGAGAGGGCAAGACAGGAAGGGACTAGGATTAACAATGCTAAAGATGTTTGAAACTCATACACATGCATATGAGTTTATTTGGATTGTCCTACAAGGGATCATGCTCATCCCAGAAGAAATACATTGACCATAAAAACACCCAGAGTCAGCATCTGATACCTGTCCACCTAGTTGTTGGTCAGAGGTGTTCCAGAGACCCCCTCCAAAACAATACATTCTATGGCTATGGCTCTTGGTTGCCCACATGAATTTGATGGTAAGACCTTATTGCTGAAGCCATCATACACTTTGGTCAGAGGACGTAGAGAACTCAAGTTGGTAGATGATGGTGACCAGGAAGCTCCCTTCAGGCTGGCTAGCTTTCATACTACTGGAAGGTTCTGGGTACGATGCTGCGGCAAAAGGTCCTCATCTGGTTTACCCAGCTCTGAGACCTGTGAATGACAATAATAACCAGTGTGGCTGTGGCAAGACATACCCACGGGTGCAGTTAGGACTTAACACAAATGTTATGGAGTAAGCCAACCACATAATGATTCCAGCAGCCATGTAAAAGGCTACTACTGGTTGCTCTTCCAAAGGACCCAGGTTTGATTCCCAGCACCCTCTTGGATCAAAACCAGCTATAAATCATGTTCCAGGGCATCCAGTGCTCTCTTCAGGATTCCATGGGCACATGCAGGCAATAAAATCCATAACTCTAAAAAAATACATTCTCTGTGATTTTTAATTTTTCCTATTGTGTATGTGTATATAATTGAATTTTGGTCATTTTCACACACACAGAAAGAGAGAGAGAGAGAGAGAGAGAGAGAGAGAGAGAGAGAGAGAGAGAGATGATACCATCTGTCATCCACTTCCCTCTCCCACTAAATCCTCCTTTTCCCAACTATTTTTGTGGTTTTACAAGTTTTTCTTTCAGGATTTGGTTGTTTTGCTTTGTGTATGCTTTGATTTGATAGCCCATTGAGTTGAATTAACTCATGTGCAGGAGCTTGAGTTGCAAGTGTTTACTAGAACAGGGGTAGCTATCAACAGCTTTACCTCTAAAGAGAGCATTGCCTCCTCCATCCTCAGGAAGGGCTGTGGCCTTAAGAGCCCCTCCCCTATCTGGGATGAAAGGTTGATGATCCCAGTGGTGTCTAGGTCTTACATGGGTACCTCTGTGATTATTTAACCAAATACTTTTGAACTGTGCACTAGTCAGAATGTTAGATATCCACTACAAATTCATAATGCAGATATAATAAAGGTTCATTTGAAGATATGATATTCCTTCTAGAAGAGAATGCTTGCTTTGATTTTCTCTTATTCTTGTCTGAATTCATCTCTTTTTGCTTCCAGGAACAGAGTGGCATTCTTCGACAATTTTGTAGGTGTTTTTGTGTTGACTCTTTGTGATCTGTCAGTTGTATTTTGAGATAGTCAGGCTGCTGTGAATTTGTTCTTCCCTTTTCTGAGAAGGCTCTCAAGTTTGTTCATGTACCCTAAAAGTAAGAAATCTGGGCGTAAAAAGTAGTATTCCAGAAAGGTAGAGGGGCGTGACTAGAAACCATGAGGTAGGAATGATCATTGTGGCCAGTGCAAGGAGAGGGGGCTGAGGTGAGCAGGGCTGCAGACAAAATATTCTATTAGCAAACAAAATTAACAGTGGTTTCATGGCCTTACAAATTATCTCCTGTTGCAGGAGTCAGGGAGGATGAAGATGAGTGAACGGGGATTCTGGGTGTGTACCCTGGAGACTGCTGTTAAGTGAAGCAGCCAGTTGCTGAGAAGTGCATCGAGGCCCCTCCATCGCTTCTGACTCGGCAAGTGTGAGAGAACACCCCAACACTCTAGCAGCAACTGAAATACAGGAGGTGGCCTTTAACACCTCTTCTGGTACCAGACCCAGTACTTACAGGTAACTGTGCCAGCTGAGGGAACATCTGCCACCCCCACCCCCCTGCAGAGACTTCCTGGCATTGTCCTAGAAAACTCTGTGTTGTTCATGGCTCTCATATCCTGTCCCAACATTTCCCAACTCCTTTATTCCACCAGCTATTTCTTCAAAACCTACTGGCATAAGTCAATGCCACCTTTACAGAGTAACCATTGCTTATGGAGTAATTCTAGCATCCTATGGGTTTGGCTGGTTGGGACATTTGAAGTGTTAATCAGAAGATTCTGTTGTTTATCTTTCACTGTGAGTAACATGAAAAACACCAGTCAGGGCAAGGAGACTGGACCAACCCTGAAGTTCCTTGAATATACAAACCATACAGATCAGAGGGAGAGAGAAGGGAGCTTTCTAATAGATTTAATTACCACAAAATTCATGGCTATATATGTAGAACAATTACAGGGAAGAATAATGTAGGCTCTTGAGACTCATATCCAACTGAGAACACGAAAGATCAGACATGGGATGTGAACCTGAGAGTAACACGTGTGATTAAAATGATAGAATCATTGAATGCCCATGTCAGAATACCCTACTGAGGACTTCTATTAGCAGACCATCACCACAGCACCATTAGAATAACCATAATACATGAAATAGTATAACAGGGAACACTAACTTCCCAAGCTCCCACCCCACTTGTGAAATTCAGAATCTGTTGCCACAGACATGCCCAGGACACGTGTATATGAGCTTACATACAAGATTTCAACTATTGGTTAGCTTAACCTTTCACTATAAAATTGTGTTTTTAAAACCTATCCACCTTATTTTTAAAGTATGCTATAAATTACAAAGTTCACAGTCCAATTATGAATAACTCAAGGTCCTGAGATGCCAGACATTTCACTGTGACCAAAGGTCAAGCTGAGGGAGTCCCTCCAAGTTCACATCTCATATTAATGAAAATTGAAGATGTGGACTCTCACTGGGTATACAAAAAGTATAAGCAAACTTTTTAA
>NC_034595.1:7944752-7954634 GCF_900095145.1 Mus pahari | reverse complement strand
GGTGTTTACCAGGCACTGGCGTAGCCTCACAAGAGGCCACTATATCAGGGACCCTTCAGCAGTATCTTGCCGGCATGAGCATGAGCACTGGGTATACAAAAAGTATAAGCAAACTTTTTAAGATTTCTAAAAAAAAAAAAAAATGAGAACTTGAAAAGTGAGAAACTAGAAAAAAGTGGGAGAAGCCCCCACAAGTCAGTAGAAGAGACTTCTAAGAGAGGACCAAGACATTGAGCTTGTCCTGTGATACAAGCCTACAGTACAAGCACAGGAAAGGCGGCCATTTACATAGGTCTACAGAGCCGTCAGGAAAGCATGAGTGACTTCCTGAGTAATAGACTTTCTGCCATGCATAGCAACATACAGTGTTCATCATTAATGGTTTTCTAGAGCAGTGGTTCTCAACCGTCCTAATGTTGCGACCCTTTAATACAGTTCATGTTGTGGTGAACCCCAACCATAAAATTATTTTGTTGCTACTTCATAACTGTAATTTTGCTACTATTATGAACTATATGTAAATAGCTGATATGCAGGATATGTGATATGCAACCCCTAGGGGGATTGCCACTCCTGGGTGAACAGCTGCTCTAGAGACTGTTATTTGGGGTTCCTCAGACTGGCATGTGTCTTCTTAGCATGAATCAAAAAGAGCAATAACAATAAAAAAAAAATGTGTAAAAGTTAAATGTCTTTAAAATTTTGAAGTCTGGAGCTGGATGCACGCCTTTAATCCCAGCAATTGGGAGGCAGAAGCAGGAAGCTCTCTGAGTTCAAGGCTAACTGGTCTACAGAGAGTTCCAGGACAGCCAGGACTACATATAGAAACCCTGTCTTGAGCTACCACCCCCACAAAAAAATTTGCTCATGAAAATATATTAAAATATGTTAGTGCCATACATATTCTGCCTCTCCACCGTGGGTGCCCAGGCACCGTGGCACATTGCTCGAGGAGGCAGAAGGAAGTCTGGAAAGGGGGTCCACACTCCCTTCCTTCGCCAGAGCGGAGGGAAAACACCCAGGAGCCTAATACAAACGCTGTGGTCCCCCATCTACTCTCTGGGTAACGGGGCACCGCTGGTGTGCCGCTGTCACAAGTCAGAATCCATGCTTCCCCTTAGATCATCCACCCTCCAGGTGGAGAGCGGAGGCAGAGCCTGGGAGAAGCAGAACGCACTTTGATAGGGAGGGCCAGAAGGAAGAAAGCCTTCCTCGGGAGTCAGGTCCAGCTCTTTAGTCAAGGGACTCCCCACCACCCCGATCCATTAAGGAGGCAGTTCTCTAAGACGGTCCTTGCTTGTTCATACTGATTTATTTGATGGTGGATGTAAACACATCCACTTTATTCCGGGTGAACCACGGATTAAATACCTTTTGTGGGAAGGAATACCCAGTAAGGGAAGCTTGTTGGCTGAAGGCTCGAAGCTATCCTAGTCCTCAGTGGGGTGTCGTGGTTCCAGAGCAGGTGCACAGACAGGCAGGAGGCGGCTCCACTCCTACCTGTCTCATATCTGAGATTCCCGGGGTCTGAGCTCACTCAACCTTTCTAGTTCTCATATCTGTCTGGTAACATGGGTCCACATGACCAACATGTTAGAGCAATGTATACAGGATTGGTGGGAGCAGATAATTCAGAGGAAGGCAGTCAGATGATCAACACTCACAAAGTTTTCATAATCATTAGCCGGGGTAACGACAGCCTCAAGCCCCAAAAAGCATCCCCTAGAAATGGACAAAATTAAAACGCTGACAGTACTGACTCAGGCTAAGGACACGGATCAATTAGAATATTTAAGACACTGTACTAGAGCATTAAGTGGTACAAACACTTTGGAAAAAAAAACACGCAAGTTGCTTTGCTTTTATGAAATCAAGCATGACCCACCATACCTCCTACTATTTATCAAAAAGAACACAATTAACAAAAGCTGTACAAAAGTGTTCATAATTGTTTATTTGAAACATCCCAAGTTAGAAACAGTCCGATGTGCATCAGCAGGTGACTGAATGGAAGTACTTAAGTAGACTATGAACTTCAGATAAACACAAGTTACAAGCATCTAAAAATCCGTTAAGTTTTTAGGAAATCTACATGAACCAAGATTTCTTTTATATTATGTCCAGTGGGGGAAGGAATTGACTGAATATTAATTCCCTGGAGTCCTTGTAATATTCATGTTCTGGTCAGGAGTTCTCAGCCATTGGTGTTTGTTGAAACTCAATTTCTGGGCGTGAGGGATACGGCTTGAGTGGTAGGTAAAGTGTTTGCAGTGAGAACCCACGTTCAGATCGCCATCTCCTACGTAGAGAGCTATAACACCAGTCCAGAGATCACAGGGCTTGCTGGTTAGTGTAGTCAGCCTGGTGAGCTCCAGGTTAACTGAGAGACCGCATCTCAAAAAGAGGACTAGGGAATCGGGACAGCTCAGCGGGTAAAGGCACTTACTGCCAAGCCTGAACCCAAGTTCACTCCTGGTCACGCACATGGTGGGAAAGAACAGACTCCTGGAAGTTGTCCTCTGTCCTCCATACTCACGGCATGACACACCATGCCCACACATGCACACACACCCGACAGTGATCTCTACCCTCCTATGCACACCTGCACAGACACAGGGAGGAATCCCGAGGTGCACAGGCACCTACCAACTTTATTTCATGTAAAAGATGGACAGTAAGAATAAGTTGTGTTAGCTAAGCAGTCCCAGTACACCGTACACAAGGATGGGGAAGCCTGGAGTTCCAGACAGCCTGTACTACATAAAAAGTTCCAGGCCCTGTGTACACTGACAGTCTCTGAATTCAGTAATGTTAGGTCAGGAAGACATGTCCCTGTCACCCATCCCCTCCAGAGGGGATCTTGCAATCTTTCTACCTCTTCTTCCAAAACATCTTAAACACATGATTCTGTTTTTAACATTCTTCTCTATTGCAATCAACTTGTGACTTGAAGTAGATATTTTCCCTTAAGTCCGTTTTAATTAAAAAGTCACAGTGTGCTGAATGAAACATACTGCACCCACAGTGAGGTGCGCACCCTTCACTCCCCTCACTGCTCTCAGTCTGTGCCCACGGAAAGGCCACTGGTCCGAGTTCCCACTGAAATCCACTTAACACACACCTGGCCTCTCCCTCTTACTGAAAACTGTCAGCAAGGAAGAATGAAGAATCTGGTGACTTGGGTTGAAAGTATTTAGGCACATTCTGCTAGAGGCTCCATCACTGGCCCTAGGGGGCCATGGTCCGGCAGCTTCCAAGCTCCCCTAGGTGAGACTGGGCTGTGTGAAGCTGGCCTATGGACCACATCTAGGCTTCCTGGTAGGTAAGGGGTAAGGAGCTGGTCTCTGAGAGTGGACTGCCTGAGCAGATCCAGGGTAGGAGGTCTTAAGCCTAATCCATTCTCCAGTGCCATGTCCCCTTCAAACTGTGCCCCAAAAGTATCAAAACAACACAGGACTCTGAACTTCTTCCTCAAAACAATGCCAAAAAAAAAAAAAAAAAAAAAAAAAAAGAAAGAAAAAGAAAAAAAGAATACCCCTTGAATACTAAAATACTTATTTTAATGAATTTGTTTTTAATACAAATGAAAAACAAGATTCTTACCATTTTAACTACAGTTAAAACCAGAACTGGTCAATAACATATTAATTTTGCAAAGTTTTTAACTACAGATTGTCAAGTATATAATAGATAATGCAATTTAGTGCTTTTTTTGTCACAATATCAAAAAAGCATTTTCTCATACCTAGGTTATCAAAAGTGCCACTCAAAATCTTTTTCTAAATCAAGTAAAGTATCTGCAAGTGTGCATGTTTGCTAAAAATTAAAAAGGAAACGTCAGTGCTATTACATAGAAAACCCTGTTTTGAAAAACGAAACAACAACAACAAAAAAAAACAACAACAAAAAAAGGAAAACTTTATATATTGACTATCACTTAAGTGCTTCTTAACCAACCAAAAGTGCCTAACACAGATGGCGGGCTCGCGTTCTTAGGATGAAAGCCATCCTACAGAATTGTAAGGTTAGAACATGACAGTTATGCACCAAATGAAGCAATACAATCTATGCCTTAGTGTGTTTGCTTGTTTGCTCTCCGAGACAGCAGATTTAATGTTGTATTGCTTCATTCTAGGAGTCTTGCCACGTGAGGTTAGGTTCTGTGGTTTACATCAAATGTGGGAAGACAGTCCTCATGAGAACTGAGCATTTTCACAGGAAAACAACTTTCATTTCAGATAAAACTAGAAATACACACACATGTCTACTGAGCAGAGATACCCAATGCAAACCTACAAGAAGAGACAGTCAAATAAACTCGTGAAGCAGTGATCCGGGAGAGGTGCAGGACAGTTTGGCCATGACAGTCCTTTTGCTGAGTCACAGAGGCATGCCACCAGCCTATTCAGACCAACTGAGTCAGGAGGACCATGCAGCGTGTGAAGACTCTCTCTCCAGCTGGCGAAACAAAACAACCCAGCTTCCAAACACAGGATTATTAAAGTAAAAACCACACCCCTAGCCTGGCATGGTGGCCCGGGCCCATAATCCCAGTACTTTGGAAGCTGAGGTAGAAGGTCTGGGCCAGCCTGGGCTACAGAATGAGACTCCTATTGCAAAAAGAAAATGATACACACAAATTGTAACCCTGCTTTTCTAAGGAAAAAGTAGTTTTTAAAACAAGGGCATGAAATAAACTTCAAACTGAGACTCATTAAAAGTAATGAAAAATAATACTTGAAACTAAAATAAGTTAAATTTCAGTTTGTTTTTTTTTTCCCAAGCCTACAGCACCCTGTATTCCCAGGCAGTCTCCCATCCACGTACTAACCAGGCCCGACCCTGCTTAGCTCCTGAGATCAGACGAGATCGGGCATGTTCAGGGTGGTATGGCCGTAGACAATTTCAGGTATTTTTAATGTGTGCAAGATATATAAAATAAATAACTGTATACACCAAATATACACTATTAGTTTATTTTAGGTTAAAAAGTATTTAGGAAAAGTTCTCTGTGTTCAAAATTAAATAGGAATTGTCTTCTATATACAGGAATTATATTGTAAATATGAAGTAAAAGTTTAATTCTGCAGAATTAAAACACAATTATAGTCATTCAAAAAGTAAAAAAAAAATACTGAATTTTTTGTTAAATTCTTAGAATTTTGCAGTAACAAGTGAACTTTTTGTAACATTTAAAAAATTATTCTTTTATCAATATAAAACTATCCAAATAATTATGAGAATCTCTTACACCAGAAAAATAAATTCACATGATACACTCGTGACCCCAAGAGTTACAACCAGCAGAGCGAGTGGTGTCCCTGAAACAAAGCACTTCCCCCTTTTGTCTCCTCCATCCCACACATAAGCGTTATTTCACATCATTTACACAGAACTACAACACACTCCGAGAGATAAGTAACTCTTTCTTTTTGCCTCCGAAGCCCAGGGACGATCCTCAGTCTTCTTTCTTGGCGTGTCTCTTAGTACCACCCGAAGGCTCTGCTCCCTGCTTAGATGCACTTGAGGCAGAACCATTGGAAGACGGTTTGACTTCAGTTTTCTTTTCACTCAATGAAAACTGCTGCTGCTGCTGCCGCCGGCCAAACAACATCCGAGTCAGGGTGTCCTCAAAGGTAGTGAGAGTCACAGCAGTATCCTTTGTCATCATCATGGTTACCTAGGGAAAAAAATTAACTCTGAGTTTCAGTACAAACACTTTTTGTTTCTTAAAACTGAGAGAGAAAAATAATGGGCAAAGGGATTCAAATGTATTTTTTATTTAATCTGTAGGAGAAAAAAATACGGTAAACCCTGGGGAAAAAATCTCAGATCACTAAGAATTTAAAGATTATTCATTAAAAATGTACCTGGTACTGGTACACCAAATGAAGTATAACCATTACTACCAAAAATTAAAAAGAAAAAAGAACAAGAGAGAGAGAAATAGATGAATGACAAACAGACAGACAGACAAGGAAGTCAAAGAAGATCCAATTTTTATGAGATATAATCTTATCTACCATCTACACATACAGCCAATACAGCTATCATTATTATCCATCTGGCATGGGTCAGAACTGTAAATACTTTATATTCCTCTCTACTTTCAACTTAATGCAACAGTTACTGTTGCCTCCATCACAGAGAGGAATAGTCACAGCTCTGACAGGTTAAGTAACTTGCCCCAAACTAAAAAGCAAATTGAATGGAAAGCAAGACACAATACAGACTTGGGTTCAACTACTACTTAACAACACACCATTGCCACTGGTGCAGGCTTTCAGGAGCTGCAGAATATATCCCAAAAAGACACTACAGGAAACATCTCCCCACCAATCTTTTCTGCTTGAATTACTTAAATATAAAACAAAGACATCAGAATTTGGAGTGAAAAGTGGTTCCAATCCTTTACCTCATAAATCACACTGTTCAACAACGTTCAGACTTGATCTAGAAATTAGACTAATCCCGAAGTGGATGTGCAGGGAGAACTCAGGATCTAGCTTAGTTTCAAAGCCCTAAGACTCTGTAACAGTCAGTTCTTCCAGATCACAGAAAAAAAAAAAAAAAATCAAACTAGAAACGTTTGGAATGGCATCGCTAAAGGAGGCCCCTATACAACCCATTTGCTTGGGGTGCATGATATCAAGAATAATATATCAGTCAGTGTGGCATCATCTAGGGGCTGGGAAGTTACAAAGGGTGTGTGCCATGCAAGCTAAAGTAGCCAGAAATAATGGTAAATAATTTAGAGCACGTCAGATGAAAATGGTACAATATAATCTACAGGATACTAACACTACCACATATATAAAGCAAGGCTCACTTACACAGAACTTTGTGAGGGTCAGACAGTCTGAAATGTGTACTGTGAAAGAGCTACTTTAATAAAAACAAACCCACCTTGTCCTGTCTGTCTCATTTTTTAACTTTATTTTATGAGTATTAGTGTTTTGCCTGCATTTGTCTATATTTCACATGAACCAGTTACAAAGAGTTGTGAACCACCATGTGGGTGCTGGGAATTGAACCTGGGTCCTCTATAAGAACAGTCAGGGGCTGGTGAGATGGCTCAGTGGGTAAGAGCACCCGACTGCTCTTCCGAAGGTCTGGAGTTCAAATCCCAGCAACCACATGGTGGCTCACAACCATCCGTAACAAGATCTGACGCCCTCTTCTGGAGTGTCTGAAGACAGCTACAGTGTACTTACATATAATAAATAAATAAATCTTTAACCATTGAGCCATCTCTTCAGCCCCGAAGCAGCTACTTTTATAACATATGTGATGTCTGACCAGAAGGAGAACCCTGGGAGTAGAAATGTTGACGGAAGAAGGAGAGTTAAGACAAGGGATGGAGGATGGATGCAATTTTATGAGTAAAATTAAAATACAGACTTTGAAAGTACTCTATATGGGTGGATAAAGCTGCTTCCTGAGCCACAGAATAAGTGCAAATTCCAGTGTCTGGGGTGGGCAACTTCCCTACAAGCTGTTGGTCAGAAGTGTCTGAAGTTCCTCCCTACCGCATCTCCTTACAAAAACACAAGCTAGTGACCCTGCTGTTGGTTGTCTCTAAAACCTACATGGTAAGACCCAACCGCTAAAGACACCACAGACTCTGGTCACAGAACATGGAGAAAGCAAGCTTGAACCGGCCACGAGTTTTCTTAATGCTTGCTAGTCCTCATGGTGCCAGAAGGTGTCACAAAGGCTGATGAGAGAGACTGACATCAACTCCTACTCAGCTGTGGAGGCTGGAGATATATTTCTGAATGGTAAGGCAAACCGCGCCCACTCTGCAATCCAGGGGCACACAGCAGCTTTCTCCTTAAATCTGAGACCCACTCCACAGGAGGGGATTTATTCACATCTCATACTTTAAAACCTGATCAGAAGCTGTTGGCCAGAGAGGTCATAAGACCTCTGTGGAGGCTACTGCTTTGGTTTTGCTAAATAGACAAGGTGTGCTTATCACAAACGCTGTTACCATAATTAGTGCTACTGTGAGCTTCAGTCTGAAGCTTCCTTCTCCAATGGGTAGTATTAAGTGCCCCAGGGACTCATAACTGGTCAAAGTAATGACAATAAGAGACTGCTAAATGTTCAGCAAAAACTGGGGCATCAATCCTACTCCAAGCCTTAGAAACCCTCTGAGAAGAAATATCAGAAAGGACATAAGAAACAGAAAAAGAGGGGAATGGCATGGCATGTTGGCTTGATATGTGATACGGCTGCTGCAGTCTTGAACCCAGAGCATCTGGGATGGACTGCACAGGATTTGTGTAAGACTGGACCTGCCAACATCCTGCAACGGAAGAGGTAGGCGCTCGCTATGTCCCACAGTTCCCTGAGGTTTATATGTAGTTAATGGTTACAGGAAGAGGGAGGGACATTTACTTCAGTGGTGTAGCCATTGGTAAGGCACCCACATTTTTTTTTAATTTTTAAAATTTATTTACTTTAGTTTATATATGTGTGTGTGTGTGTGTGTGTGTGTGTTTTATCTGCATACATATGTGTGTTTGATGTCTAAGGAGGCCAGTAGAGGATTTAAGTTATCTGGGACTGGAACTGCAGCAGACTGTGAGCTGTTACATGGTTGTTAAGACCTGAACTTGGATGTTCTGGAAGAGCAGCCAGAGATTTTAATGTGTACCCTCTGAATTGACCAGACCTTGTACACATAAATTATTGAAAATGTAGAAGTACTCATTCCTAAGTATCTTGTAAAAACACACTGATCAGTACTTTGAAGTGACCTTGAAAAGCTGGTGTCTATGCCACATCTGGGGTATGGCTGCAGGTTGTACCAACAGTGGAAGTAACAGGCCACTGGACAGTTCAAGCCGCTCTCCCAGGACTGCTCCTGTTTCCACTCCCCATATCCATTTAATCCTGTATACTCCTTGTCTTCACTTTTACTTACCTCAATTAACTAGAATCATTTTACAGTTCTACCGGTCTTTGAAACTTTTACCACAGTCATCATACATGGCTTAATTTTTAAAACACACAGCTTCTTCAGTTTTCATCATTATTGGTCAGCACCTTTGCTCTATTTCACAGTAACTAGTTCACTGTAGTTTCTTCAAGTGAACAGCCAATACCAAATACATGTTTCTCAGAGTTCTTTCAAGTATCCACTGATGGAAGAAGGGATCCAAACTTGACACAGTTCAAAACAGACAAAAAGACTTATCTTAACATGTTTTTCTTATGTCAGAAGGCTGAGGAGATGGCTCAGCGGTTAAGAGGGCTGGCTGCTCTTCCAGAGGACCTGGGTTCCTTTCCCATAATCCGCATGGCACAATTACTGTACCTCCAACTCCAAAGAACCCAACACCCTCTTCTGGCCTCATTGGGCAGCAAACATATACAAGGTATACAAAGATATATACAGACCAAACACCAATACACATAAAATAAAATATAATAAAAATAAATCATATATGAATTTTACCCAATAATGCATTTAACATATTTAAAGTTAATTACCATTGAGATCAACTAATGGTCAAAACTATGTCACATTTATAATGTGATTTTATACAGAAAATGCCAGAAGCCACATATCCCTTGGGGCATGTGTAACCCTAGTTCATGAAACACAGACTTGCTTGAAATTGCAAAGCGTCCATTTTGACATAAGTCTGTGTATCAACAATACAAAAGGGCTTTCTCCTCTACTGATAATCTTTCCCATGTATTTTGTTTCCCTGTAGCTTGAGTTTTATCAATCATAAAGTACTTGAGAGAATTATAACAATAAATGATTTCCTCTTTAATTAGTCTGGCTAAACATAGCTGAACATGTGATGAGTTCTAGGTAAAAAGAAGAAAAAGGGGGTTGGGGATTTAGCTCAGTGGTAGAGCACT
>NC_034595.1:7938004-7942867 GCF_900095145.1 Mus pahari | reverse complement strand
AAGAAGAAAGAAGAAAGAAGAAAGAAGAAAGAAGAAAGAAGAAGAAGAAGAAGAAGAAGAAGAAGAAGAAGAAGAAGAAGAAGAAGAAGAAGAAGAAGAAGAAGAGGAGGAGGAGGAGGAAAGGCAATTGTAGAGGAGAGATGGAAGAAGGAAAAGAGGAAAGGCAGATGCTGAACGTGCTGAACGTATTTCTCTCGAGGAAGACGAGAACCACAGGTAGAGGCAGAACAACATCAGCAACACCTGTCTACGTGACCCAGAATGAAGAAGCAGATCTGTAAATACATGTGGCTTCCACTACCTGCAAACTTAATATACTTACCTTTGACAAAAACAAAAA
This sequence comes from Mus pahari, assembly GCF_900095145.1. Taxonomy (NCBI): domain Eukaryota; kingdom Metazoa; phylum Chordata; class Mammalia; order Rodentia; family Muridae; genus Mus; species Mus pahari. The sequence goes on along the minus strand of NC_034595.1, from coordinate 7,942,527 downwards.
GCAGAGCTAACTTAAAACTCTACCCTAGCTTTAAGAATGAAGCGGACCAATCTGTGCTGCTTCTGACCTTCCTCCCTTCAACTCTCTGGCTTCCAAGACACTGCCTGCCTATCCTGTCCAACCATAAGCATCTCCTGATGGCAAATGAAGAACCACAGAGGAGCTTCAGGAAATCCTGATGCAGAGCAAACTCCCCCAGAACCATCTTTTCACATTCAACAATAAAAAAACAAGTGTTCTTGTACTAGCTTCGCCTGAAGGACTCTATCAAAAGAAAAGGCCTAAACAGGATTAGTAATGCAGGCTGGTGGATCTGGAACTTTCTTACCTTTATGGTCACGAGGAAGATAGTGTAAAGGAACATGAGATCATGCTTTGATATTGCCAGATGCCTGGTGTGCTGGAAGGTGAACATAATTGACCCCAGCAGGGTTACCTTGCAGGGGCTGAAAGGAAATAACATTTAAGTCAGTGACAAACAAAACTACTGCTCTGTCTACAATCTTTTCAGAGTGCTCTCTAAACACCAACTGAATGGACTCTTAACAGATATTAACACAAAATGAGCTATGTAAATATACTTTTAAAGTTACAGAAATACTGTTATTTAAACTTAAAAATCTTTTCTCACAGCATAAAGTACTAGAGATTCTTATAGACTTTGTGTGTTTTGTGTATGTGAGTGCGCGCGCGCACACACACACACAAACACACACACACAAACACACACACACACACACACACAGAGGCATCAGATCAAAGTTGCAGACAGTTGTGAGCTGCCTGACTCGGATGCTGCGAACCAAACTTGGCTCCTCTGGAGAGCACTGTGCTGTCTGTCTGTCACACAGCTAGACTTCTCTGGAAGGGGAGATCCTCAGGTGAGAAAATGCCTCCATAAGATCCAGCAGGAGGGAGGGCATTTTCTTAGTGACTGATGGGGAAGGGCCCAGCACATTGTGGGTGGTGCCACCTTAGGCTAGTGGACTTGAGTTGCATAAGAACGCAGACAGAGCAAGCCAGTAAGCAGCAGCCCTCCGTGGCCTCTGCATCAGCTCCTGCCTCCACATTTATGCCCTGTGTGAGTTCCTGTCCTGACTTCATTTGCTGATGAAAACCAATGGAGAGATGTAAGCCAAATAAACCCATTCCTCCCCAAGTTTCTTTGGTCATGCTGTTTCCTCATGGCGACGGGAGCCCTACGACAAGCACCAAGTGCCCTTGACCACTGAGCTAACTCCTCAGGCACAAAACCTTTTAGAGTGTCCATTATGCTTCTATAGTACACTATTGCAGAAACATATTTATCCATCAAACACCCTTTTAAAGGACTTGAAAAACCTTCCGTGATAAACAAGACCCCAAGGCAGATGAGAGAAATGGAGAAACATCTTTCCTGTTCTGTGGTGTAAATGCCATCACTGGACGACCTCAGGCTGCCGTAGAGAATGGAGAGTAAGATCATACACAGTTACTCTCAGAAAGCAATATGGTGGCACCCATACACCCAGTACTTGGGAAACCAAGGCAGGTGGATCGCTGTGAGTTTGAAGCCAGCAAAGCTACACAACGAGACCTTTTCTCTTAGAGCACAGCATGAGCCATCTACCCTAGTACAGCACATAGCACAGCAAGTCAGCGTTTGCCAACATCATAAGTACTAATGCTGAAATAATAAATCCACTGTACCCGCTAACCTACATAGGCTGCAGGGGTTTCCTTACACACTTGTGACATGCTTAAAGTATCTCGGCAGAAGATCTCCATCCAGCTTTGCTATGCCTACAGAGGATAAACTATAAACTATGAGAATGACACACTGCAAAAATGACAAATGGACTTTTTTGTAAGTCCATTTACTTTAAAGGTTATTCAAGTGTTATAAACTAAGGAATGGGTTCAAACAGAATAAGGTCTGGACTTCACATATTAATATAACTGAATAACAATCATGACTTTGAAAAGAGATTTCTAAACTTTTCTTGTATATTCCTATGTTTTAAAAATATTTTAAGACAACTTTTAACATACTTATCAGTTTATAACTGTATAACATGTTATAAAATGTCCACGAATTAACATTTAAAAGTATAAAGGGCAAATGAGGGGCTGCGGAGGTGGTTAGTGGGTAAAGCACTTGCTGTACAGCATGAAAGCATACTGGGTACCTAGAGCCATAAGAGCCCACCAGCAATGCCAGGGCACAGGAGGCCCAGACAAGCCAGGAGCAGGCTGGCTACTCAGGAGGACGCGTCAGTGGGCTCCATGTACTCTGAAAGACCTCACTTAGATGGTGGAAACTATCAGTGAGAACATCCCACTCCAGCCCAGGGCTGCCACAGGCACAAGCATGCACTATGACACACATGTGAACATGCTTACACACATACATACATATGACCTCTGCCCAATGGAATATGATTTATTTTGATGTTATTTTGTTACTCCCATAGTTTGGTTCCTATGCTAAAGTAGCTCCTTAAGGAAATGGCTTCGACATACACACTGACCATTTTGGATTATGGTTCTTAAAGACTGACTCTAAAAAATAAGCAGTTTGTAGATAACTGGGAAAGGGCACTGGAGAAGGACTTAACGGAGATTTAAATCAGAGTTAGACCTATTGTGAAGGCTGAGATGAACTGGAAAATTCTATCACTCTTTCCTACAAAACAGGAAGTCAGACTCTCCTTCCAAACCACAATGGTGGAACAGATGGTAGCAGATGCTCCTCTTCCAAAAGGGAAAAGAGAGAGCCCTGGCACCAAGACGTTTCAAACTCCAGCAGATCAGTCCCATGGGGATCCTGGGCTTCAGGCTCCATGCTTTAACCTTGTACAGCATGGCCCTGGCCTCTGTACTTCAACTCCAGCCTGTGCTGCTGGCCCATCACACTCCCCATCCTTCCTCAAAACCACTCCTGCTTTTCTTGGTCACTTCCTAGTTCTAGGACTCATTCCCTACTCATGGCCGCACATCGTATATGCTAAAAGCTAGGATCTGCACATAAGACATGTCCACATCATTGTCTGATAGGGTTTGTTGTTGGTGTTTTTATGTGTATGGATGTTTTGCATGCATGTATATACTGCATACCACATGTATGGCTGATGCCACAGAGGCCAGGAGAGAACATCAGATCCAGTGGTGCTGGAGTTAGAGTTATGAGGCATCGTGTGGGGGTCCTCTGTAAGTGAAGCAAGTGCTCTTAGCACTGAGCCATCCCTTCAGCCTCCAAGCTGGGTTGTTTTTCATTAATTTATTTGCTCACTTTATATCCCAGTCGCAGCCCCCACCTTTCCTTCCAGCTCCTCCCCACACAGCACCTGCCTCCCATTCTCCCTACTCGGTGAAGAGGAAGACCCCCACGCCCCATATCACACCACTTTAGCACATCAAGTCACTACAGAACTATGTACATCCTTTCCCACTGAGGCCAGACAAGGCAGCCCAGGTAGGGGAATAGTAGCCCCCGCTCCAGTTGTTGGGGGACTCACATGAAGACCAAGCTGTACTTCTGATACATATTGGGGTGGGGGGGCAATAGGTCCAGTCCATACCAAGCTGTTTTAATAAGGAGGGGGAATCCAAAGAAAATTGATGTTCCTTTGAGAGTTCATCAGAATTAATGAATTTGCTGGTTTTCTTCCCAGTGTGACTATTATTTGTTTCTTGGGTATGTCTCAGTCATATACACAGTTTCAAGCATTTTAAAGCAACTAGGCAGCATCTAAGGCTGAAAGCCCACATCTCAGTAGACTGCAGGCCACTTACAAGGACATCTTCAGCCATTCATCAGCTTCTGGTTTCCAGTCTCCTTTTAACAACTGTTCACAAGCTATGATGACAGCACCGCCCGCACCTGAAGACAAAATAAAAAAGAAACAAGAATATCTAACCAATTTGCTAAGAAAATAGATGGTAGGAGAAGTCGGCATTTCTCCTCCTAGCCTAAAATTCAAGATTACCAAAACAAAATTCTCAAGAGGAAGAAAATATTTGTCTTCTGTACACTGAGATCTGAGATGAGTGCATTTTCCCTCCTCAGAATGTCAACTGTCTGCCTTACTGTGACCTAGGTTAAAGCTGGGCTCTCAAGCACAGACATGTATATATAGAATTGTTTTAGGAAAAACAAGATCCTCTCTTTACATTTCTTTCCTTGATATGGCTAATTTTAGGTATAGTACACCATAACAAAGGTTACAGAAACTTGTCAACTCCTACATATAAAACAGCAGATTAGTGACATTGTTAGAAGCACTTCCCTAACATACATCTGTCCTCAACAACGCATAAACCAGGCATGGCAGCACTTGCCTGTGATCTCAGCACTCAGGAGGTAGAGGCAAGATGCTCAGAAGGTCAAGGTCATCCTCAACTGCACAGTGAGCCTGAGCCCAGCCTGGACTACTTGAAATACGGAAGGAAAGAAAGAAAGAAAGAAAGAAAGAAAGAAAGAAAGAAAGAAAGAAAGAAAGAAAGAAAGAAAGAAAGAGAGAGAGAGAGAGAGAGAGAGAGAG
>NC_034595.1:7889404-7937854 GCF_900095145.1 Mus pahari | reverse complement strand
GAGGGAGAGGGAGAGGGAGAGGGAGGGAGAAAGAGGAAGAGGAAGAGGAAAAGGAAAAGGAAAAAGAAAAAGAAAAGGAAAAGATAAGGAGGAGAGAAAGAGGGAGGGAGGGAGGGGAGGGGAAAGGAGGGGGAGGGAAGGAGGGAGACTATAGAATAAACAAAGCAATTCGAGCAATATGAATATGAATATCTGCTATTTCCAACAACTGACAAGAAAGGAAAGAATATAAAGCAATTTGTTTTCATTTTTAGACAGGGTCTTTCTATTCTAGAATTCTCTGTGTAGCTCAAGCTGGCTTCAAACTTGTGATCCTCCTGCCTCAGCCTTCCAACTATTCAGATTATAGGTATGCCTCACCATGCCCAGCCTCAGCATTTTTTAAAATTTACATGAGACAAAATTTCATATTAAACATATTTCATATATGGTAAAATAATTACTTATGATTCTATCTGGTTCTGAAACAACAAAAAAAAAATTATTCATAAGAAACTTTACAAGGCCACCAGGCTCAAAATAATGGCTGGAGTGATAGCTCAGAGGTTAAGAGCACTGGCTGTTCTTCTAGAGGTCCTGAGTTCAATTCCCAGCAACCACGTGGTGGCTCACAGCCATCTGTAATGAGATCTGGTGCCCTCTTCTCACACAAAGGCATACATACAGGCAGAACACTGTATATACACTAAATAATATCTTAAAGATTAACGGCTGATCACCAATACTGATATAAGTAACTTCTAAATTAACTTTACCAGCTAAAAAACTAGACAAGGCTCCCACTTTCCAAAAAGATTTATTACATATGTGATCCCTATCCCTGTAAGCAAAGAAGTATTCATGAGCTACAGTACATCAAGAACACAATTTGTTAATCTCACCTCGGGCCCATCCAACAACTATCATGACTATCCAGCCATTTCTGTAATAGCTATTAGCATGCGAGACTCCGCCTACTATTTTCCACGTTCGGGTCATTTCCTTCATTCCCGCAGCCAGGAACTGAATAGGTTGATATGAATAACCCTGGGAAACTAGGTCACGAGGGCAAAAGAATACAATATACCTGAAATTAAAATTTAAATATTTTAATATGTAAATAATATCAGAGGAATAGAAGTGAAAATCTTAGTCTCACCACTAACAACGTGGCATAACACAACCAAAGCAATTATCCATAGACGCTTGGAATAGGATTTCAAAAAGGCAGACTGGACACTGGATTGCTTTTTAAGTTACACTATACATATATATATATATATATATATATATATATATATCATGAGGAGGAGAAGCCACATACTTTGCAATGCTTTATACAATTTTTTTCATTCATCCATACAATATGAGAAAAAAGTTAGATACATAATTAATTAAGAGAAAGAAGCAAGTGCCTTACCAGTTCCAGCAGGTATGGGCTATGAGCATACGGTGTCTTTGTTCTTAGGGAAAAGGAGTTAGACAAACCAGCCTTTGGGCAAAAAAGCAAGAGTAGCATTTCAACTCCTACCAACATCTTGACCTGTGTCCCTTAGCTTATAGTGTAAGTTAAAAATCTATACAAAGACAGAGAGAACTCACACGGAAATAGGTTTATATTGTGGAAAATGTATTTTCATGCAGCTGAACGTATATTGAGTTCAATCTTTAATTTGATTGAATAAGCTTAGTTTTAGCCAATGAAGTTGTTGCTAATTTAATAATACAGCTGTTCTCTGGTGAACCATAGTTTTAAACTTTGTTTGTTCTTCAGCATCTCCTCAAATACTACCAATATTATTTACTAGAAAATACAGTTTTTTTCCCTCCATTCCTAATAGACAGTTTGGTATGTAGAGCACAATACATCTTCTAATGGAGTGATACAGAAAACATGGCACAGAAAAAAAATGTTTGGGCCGGGCAGTGATGGCACATGCCTTTAATCCCAGCACTTGGGAGGCAGAGGCAGGAGGATTTCTGAGTTTGAGGACAGCCTGGTCTACAGAGTGAGTTCCAGGACAGCCAGGGCTATACAGAGAAACCCTGTCTTGAAAAAAAACAAAACAAAAACAAAGAACAAAAAAAAATGTATTTTTGAAATCAAGTGTTAATTTTATTCTAATTCATGAGTCATAAACACAAAAACTTCACATGCATTTACCGAATATAAAATATTTGCCAACACTGCTCCTGAGACCAAATATGGAAGCAATGGTCAGCCACTACATTCCTTCTTACTCAAGGTCCCACTCACTGTACCACAGTCCACAGAATGTCTGTTTCATTTCATCTCAACTCAAGACAAGCGATGGCTCTGTACAGCTGATGCAGTTGGTTCTTACACCTCAAAGTAGCTCTTTATATACTGCTCCTTACTACATAAAATAAAGGCTACAGTGCTCATCATTGGATTACACTGGATGCTGGATGGTAGGAATCCTATCAACTCATCAATTTTATCAACTGTTCTCGAACCAAAAACTCATCACAATGAAAAATAGCTCTGAACTGAATAGTCTATTAGCATTCAATCTGGAGGCAAAATACAAAACATCAAAGAATCAATTAATTACAGAGTAAGGAATAAAATATCTGGAGACAATTTTAAGTAATCTGAAATAAGATGGTTTAAATTTTTTTACATTGACATATGATATTTTGAAAGTTTTAAATGTAGAAATGATTTATAAGAAGTTGGACAATGGAGAAAACAATCATACACACTTAAATAATGAAATGTGTGTGTGTGTGTGTGTATATATATATATATATATATATATATATATATATATATATATATATTCTTTTTTTTTTGAGACAGGGACTCACTTTGTAGACCAGGCTGTCCTGGAACTCAGAAATCTGCCTGCTTCTGCCTCCTGAGTGCTGGGATTAAAGGCAAATGAAACAGTGCTTTGGTATCTCTTATAGATTAGATAAAGAACAGATGCTATAGTTTTCTTTCAGCAGTAACTCACATTAAAAATGGCATGTTCAAAAGAACAAAACCAGTATTACAACAGCTCCATTTGTCTTCCCTATTTCCATCTATAACATGTGCTCAAACTTATTACACAACAGCAGCTTTTACATTCAACTATGCCATATTACAACACACAGTCTATAAGTTATAATTGTTGCTACTTCTGAGGCCTATGTTTTTATCCTTTTTAATCAGATATTTCTTTTTTTCTTTTGGTTTTTATTTTCTTTTTTAATATTTATTTATTTATTTTATGTATGTGAGTACACAGTAGCTGTACAGATGGTTGTGAGCCTTCATGTGGTTGTTGGGAATTGAATTTTTAGGACCTCTGCTCACTCCAGTCAACCCCGCTTGTTCCAGTCGACCCCCGCTCACTCAGGTCAACTCTGCACACTCAGGCCCAAAGATTTATTTATTATTTTACATAAGTACACTGTAGTTGTCTTCTGACACACCAGAAGAGGGAGTCAGATCTCATTATGGTTGTGAGCCACCATGTGGTTGCTGGGATTTGAACTCAAGACCTCTGTTAGAGCAGTCAGTGCTCTTACCCGCTGAGCTATCTCGTCAGCCCTCTCCTTTTGGTTTTTTCAAGACAGGTTTCTTTTGCAGTCCTGGCTGTCCTAAATCAGCTCTATAGACCAGGCTAGCCTCATCTGTCTGCCTCTACCTCCTGGGTGCTAGGATTAAAAGCACATGCCACCATTGCCCTGCATCAGGTATTTCTAAAGTACACCTAAAGCCTCACATATTAGTGAACCCCTGTGCCCACCTGAGTTGCCATGGGGCAAAAGGAACAGCCCTCTGTCATGCCCAACAGACTTACAAATGAGCATGGAAGACAAATGACTAAACCACTCCTGTTCTGCAATATAAGTTAGCTATATAACGTTCCTCTGATGAATTACTTGGAAATGTCATTAATTAAACAGCACATCTCTTCTGTAAAGATTGTAATTTCACCTTAAGTTTGTAATGTCCAAAAAACCATTACATTGTAAGTACCTAAAATATACACATAGATACATACACATATGTATACATACAGGAAAGGAAAAAGAAATGGAATGAGAAGATAATAATGGATTTCTCAGATACTTTTAAGTCCTGTGGGTCAGATTAATAAAAAGAGAAAAATGACAAAGAGTAAAAATTCATGTAAAATAGGACACGACCAATATAAACCAGTGTAAACAGGTCTTAAGATGGGAACAGAATTTAGGTTAGAACCAGGGGTCAAGCAGAAGGTGCTCTGCTGGGCTCATCACTGAGAACACTCCCTCACTTACCATCAACTCTCCCTGTCTACCTAAGGCAGTATCACTTAACTGGGCCAAATGGAACACAAACTACACCCAGGTTAGTCTACTGCAATAGCCCTGGTCTGCAGTTAGGACACCAAAAAAATGTCATGGATATAGCTTGAAAAAGACTATAAAACTGTGACTCTTATATTTCCCTCATTTAAATGTAATCTCCCTACAGAATGCTTGCAAGTTTAAGGAAAACATTCTGAGACATAAAAATCAATAGATAGAAAAATTATAAATTATGCACTGCCCCCATAAATGGCTTTTTAAAAAGACAACACAAATGAAAGTATGTGGACTTTTCAGACAACAGCTGTACACAGACAGAAACAAGTTCTTGTTTGTCTTTACCAGTAGATGGTGCTAACCCCCAGGCATGCTACCGTCCTAAAGCTGACCTTACTTGAATATATAATTCCCCAGATCGTTTGACTCTCAAAATCAGAAGCAAAGACTGAAATGTTATTCTAAATGTTAAAACTTTTCTAATTAAACAATAAGATACACTGTCTTGACTCCAGCATCACTTCTCATATTTAAGAGACTGTAAGGACAACACCTCTATTCCAGAGTTCAAAGCAATTCACTGCTTATGTACCAACTAAAAGATGAAATAATCACGGTTTAAATCTGGGCTCTTTATACTCGGGGTCTCCAATGCCTTGGCTAAGTCGTTAATTTCTTTGTGCCTTGTTGTCACACTCTGTTAAGGCTAAAGCAGTACTCACCACAGCTTCAAAAAGCCAGAATTGCAGGGCCCAGATATATTAACTAGTGACCTTCATCCAGTACAGAGCAAGCAAAATCCGAGTGTGAAGACTAACCGGGGAAGCATGGCACTGTGGCCATGAAACACTGGCAGCACACACACACCCTGGTTTAAAGGTGAGTAAGATCAAATGTAGGTGAGCACAGAACGGAACAGAATTAATTAGCAATGCCAGAATATCCTGATTTTGTAATATCCTTTGCCCAACAAATAACAGAATTCTTTAGATCTAGGTAAATTCCAAGTACTGCACATGTAACAGAGGCAAGATAAATAATAATGGCCTTGAATTTGAATCAGAGATAAATATTAGTATGAACTCAAGTCATTTTCTCTTTTTTTACCATAGCTCGGTTCAATGGACGTCCTAGCAGTGTCTCCAATGACTATTTCTCCCTAAAAGAAACTAAAACTAATTCCAGAAGAAAGGTATAAGAATCTTAAAATACCAAGAGGCAAGGAAGCCAATCCCAGGGCTGAAAAGGCTCCCACTGGCCAAAGATGGGACAATCAGTTTCAAATAATGACAAAAATTGTACTCTGTATAATCTCACAAGTCATCCTTTAATCTGAGTTCATACACAGGTCTGCTGCTGCTGCTGCTGCTGCTGCTGCTGCTGCTGCTGCTGCTGCTGCTGCTGCTGCTGCTAAACTCATCACCTTTGCAGGATGACCAGTAAGCAATCAACCCAGCCACAGCCCCGCCTGCCTCTCTGAACAGTACAACAAGCTCTACAAAAATCCGGCAAGTCAGAGTGCTGATAACTGCACGTGTGTGGCTGGAAAGGTAGGAGTCCGAGGAGCAGAGGCCATACATCACAGCAAAGAGGACAAAGGGAGGGAGACTGCAGGGACGGACAGTAGGTCATGAGAAAACTTGGGATGTGGTTCCTGAAATTATTGCACGTAGGAGTGACACACTGTAACTTATTTTAAGATAATCACTTCATCATTATGTGAGGAATAGATAGGGGGTAATGAAAAAAGCAACTAGCCCACTTAGGAAGTTACTGAAAGGCCAGGCCAGAAGTGGGAGAATTAGTACTTAATGCTAGAAACAGGAGAGATAACAGAATCTGGCTATCTTACTTTTACATAGTCTCAGCATTTACCAATATTAAACTAATCTAAAATGCTGGTAACTTTGTAAACTACCATTACAGAATGGAAGTCCTTCAGCAGTGCTTTTGGAGGACGATGCTGGGAGATGAGTAAGTCAGTCTACGACACAGGGCAGCTGCCATGCGTGGAGGCTCTACAGTCACACTTGTTCTGACTCTAGCCTTGACGCCTACCTAGACAGAAATTACGGGAACTGTTCCCTGGTCTCAATTTCCTCGCTGTCAAGTGGAAGTAGTAACAACAGCTGCCTCTGGTAGGAGGGTGAACAGAACACACTGGAAGGCAGGCTTAAGACTGGGGGAGGAGAGGGCAGGGGAGGGCAGGGAGGTTGGGAAGAAGGATGGGGAGTCGGCCAAAACTAAGCATGTATGAAAATGCCATAAGGAAACCTGTCACATGCAATCTAATTATTCTAATTTTTAAAGGGTTGGAGAGGTGGCTCAGCAGGTAACAATAGTGGCTGCTCTCACAGAATGCCTGGCTTCCTTTTTCAGCACCCACATGGTGGCTCACAATTATGTGTAATCTCAGTTCCAGGGTATTCAATGTCCTCTTCTGGCCCCTGAGGGGCCAGGCACATACATACATTTGTGTTAGACAGACAGACAGACAGACAGAGACATTCAAGCAAAACACCCATATACATGAAATAAAAATAAATACATCTTTAAAAACATAATTACAATAGCTACTTCACAGGACTCATAGTATGAAAATAAATATAAAGAATTTACCCAATATCTCATTCAATAGGTACTAGCTATGGAATGATTAACTCCACTCCACCCACTTTCCACAGCCAAAAGATATAAACTACTAAGAGAAAGAAAGTAGTGATTTTACTGAAAGCAAGCAACACTGTGAAAAGACTTTCCTGTTTAAGTCTGGTAGTATATTCTCTTCCATTCTCATTTGATAGAGTGAGTTATGATTTAGATACCAACTACTTGAGAGAGAAACTTGTAATTGTTGTTAGTAAAAAATCCTAATTTACCACCAGATTAGATTTTAAAAAACAAAAACACAGTAAAACTTGGAGTCCTCTTCACATGGAGGAGGCTTAGCCGGCAGAACAATTCAATGTAGTCAGTCATTCCATACCTGATTGTATAGCTTACAAATTTAATGGATGTTTGGAACAGTTGTAGATAAATTCAATATTTAGCTACAGATCAGAGAGATGCAACATATAGTTCCATAGCATTTAAGTAATTTTTTTCTCTTAAAGTCACCAGGAAAAGATTTTGTCAGGAAAAAAATTATAATAGCTACTTGTGGTGGTCTGAATATGCTTGGCCAGGGAGTGGCACTATTTGGAGGTGTGGCCTTGTTGGAGTAGGTGTGGCCTTGCTAGAGGAAGTTACTGTGGGCATGGCTTTAAGATCTTCATCCTGGCTTCCTGGAAGTTAGTCTTCTCCCATTGTCCTTCAGAACAAGAGACAGAACTCTCAACTCCTCCAGCCCCACATCTGCCTAGACACTGCCATGCTCCCACCTTGATGATAATGGACCAAACCTCTGAACCTGTAAGCCAGCCCCAATTGAATGTTGTCCTTTATAAGACTTGCCTTGACCATGGTGTCTGTCCACAGCAGTAAAGCCCTAACTAATATATACTACTTCACAGGACTTATGCTGTAATATGAAAATGAGTCTTAGCTGGAACATAATTCTAATTCAATAATTACTAGCTATCAAGTGAGTAACCCACCCACCTACTTTCCACAGCCACAGGTTTCCTCTACCACTTTACCATTACTACTATTATTGTAACATCCATACCTGTTTGTAACGACTTAATACATTCACAATTATTATAATAAAATGAATTTTTGGTTATTTTCTCACTGTGTTGTATGTGCATGATGCGCAGAGGGCTGCATGCCACAGTAAACATGTGGAAGCCAAGAGGCTTCTCTGGGCAGCTAATTCTCTCCTTCCAGCTTTGTGTGAGTTCAAGAACTAGAACTCAGGTTGCCAGGTTTGAATGGCTAGCTCCTTTACCCACTGCGCCCTCTCACCAACCCCAGGAAGAATGAATTCTAAACGTTCCTTATATATTAAATTGATAGTGTTTTTAAATAGAAAGCATAGTTTACTTTAAATAAAACAAAGCATGTTGATTAGAATCAATAGTCAATATATTTTAACTTAATTAATCAATCGTGTTAAGAACCATCTAAACCTGCATGAAGAAGAATCCAAGCCAATTCCTAGTATCATTTTCCAAATTCATGTTTAAAGATGTCAGAGGCTTGGGGCTGGAGAGATGGCTCAGAGGTTAAGAGCACTGACTGCTCTTTTGAAGGTCCTGAGTTCAATTCCCAGCAACCACATAGTAGCTCACAACCATCTGTAATAAGATCTGACTCCCTCTTCTGGAGTGTCTGAAGACAGCTACAGTGTACTTACATATACAATAAATAAACCGTTTAAAAAAAAAAAAAAAGCTGTCAGAAGCCTTTAACCCCATCACTGGGGAGGCAGAGGCAGGTAGAGCTCTATGAGCTGGAGGGCAGCCTGGCGAACATACTGAGCTTCAGGACAGCCAAGGCTACACAGTGAGACTCTGAACCTGTCTGTCTGTCTGTCTGTTTATCTATCTATAAATAAATAAACAAGCAAATAATGAAGCCAACAAAGAAGAAGACAAGTCAAGAAAAGCTTGGACTTTTTGTTTAGTTGTTCACATTTACATTTTTTAGAATGTCATAATTCTATCTAAGTTTATTTCACAAAACAAAATATTTGGGCCAATATTTGATGTTCTCTAATGTTAAAATGTTTCCACAAACACTAAAAACAATTTCCACTGGGAGAAGATAAGAGGAGGAAGGGGAAGAGGCAAACTTTGCACTTAAAAACCTTTGGCGCTATTCGGGTTCATTCATTGCACATGCATTAACTTAAGGACATAAAAAAGGTTAAAGGAAAAAGATCCATTTTACAGCAACCTATTAAACAATTCTTTAAAGATCTCATAATGTAGCCTAAGGGCAACTTACCAGATTGAAGATGCCAGTAAAATATTAGTGTGGTTTGTAAGAAACTTCAATGGAGACTCTGCAAGCAGTATACAGGATAAAATTCCTCCACCAAAGCAATGGAGCATAGCACTCAGCCAGCTAGACAGGGGGTTATTCCAGGCCACAGCCACTGCTCCTGAAAGGACGGAGTAAAACACGCTCTGAGACCACTGCATAGGTGCCAGGAAGCACTAAGCACCCAATACACTAGAGAAATAAAGCGTTTGTTTGTTTATTTCCAGCAAATCATATTCACAAGTGTGCTCATCATGGGCATTTGAATCAGTATTCTCTTTAGTCACGGGCTTTACTGTTTGGGGTGTGGGGAGATGGGAGAATGTAGGTGTGGCTACAGGTATATGCAGGTATGTTGGGAGGGCACATGGAGGTCAGAGGTGATGTCAGGATCTTTCCTCGATCGCGTCCCCACATTCATTTTAGAAACAGGGACTTGCCAGCACCTAACGCTCGCTGCCTTGGTTAAACTGACAGGCCAGTGAGCCTCCAGGAATTGCTAGGTTCTGGGCATGTGTTACTTTAATTGGCTTTTATTTGTGTTATGGAGATCCAAAGTCAGCTCTTCATGCTTGTGCAGCAAGTCCTTTATCCACTGAGTCCTCTAACCCCAAAACAACAGAGTTTTCTTCTGTCTTCTACATTTTTTTTTTTACGCAGGGCACTACATAACCTTGGCTGGCCTGGAACTCTCTACGTAGAAAACACTAGTCTCATACTAGAAACTAGGGATCAATCCACCTATCTCGTCCGCCCTTCTGAATGCTGGAATGAAAGGTATATATCAGTATGCCTGGCTCTCTACCTGATTTTTAGAGACAAGGTCACTCCCTGGCTGGTGAGCAAGCCCCTGGGACCTCTTCCATCCTTCCAGATCCCGAGTTACAGGAGCATATAGTCCCATCCATGCCCAGCTTTAATAGGGGCTAGGGACATGAACTCAGGTCTCCACGTCTGCACAGCAGGCGCCTGACCCACTCAGCATCTCACAGCCCCGAGGTATTGTTTAATGACTGATTCTGACATCCTTAAAATATCATCCAAGTTTGTTTTACCAGTTCCCTAGTAATAGATTGCTTATTTAAAACGGGTCCCACTTAGTGTTTCCTTCTACCCCAAATCTTACTGTGAGCATTCCAAAACAATGTGTCAATGGAATATATTAAGAAAGGTTGGAGACCAGTGAAATGGCTCAATGGGTAAAGACTTGCTACCAAGCCTGATAAACTATGTTTGATCCCTAGGTCAGACATTGTGGATGGAGAGAGTCAAATCCCACCAGTTGTCTTTGAACAACAGAGAGAGAGAGAGAGAGAGAGAGAGAGAGAGAGAGAGAGAGAGAGAGAGAGAGAGAGAGAGAGAGAGAGAGAGAGAGAGAAAGTGTAATTAATTTTTTTAAAAAAAAGTTGGGCCAGTCAGATGGCTCAGTGGGTAAAGGTTCACATACAACCCTGACAGTCTGAGTTCAGCCCCAGAATCCATGTAAAGATGTGAGGAGAGGAGAGAATCAACCCCACAAAGCTCTTCTCTGACCTGCACACATCTGCTGCGTGGTACCCTACCACTACCAATAATGAAATCAATTTTTTGGTGTTTTGTTTTGTTAAGGAAAGGTTTATAACCTTAACTACTTTAGAAAGCATAAGTGGCTACAGTAGACAAACTAAGCTTTCAACATATCAGACTGGAAATAAGGAACAAACTCAGATGTCAAACATAATGGAGAGGGAGGGTTGATAGCTAAGAGCATGTACCGCTTCTAATGGCTGAATTTGGCTGTCAACCTGACTACAGCACGAATCAACTAAAACCCAAGCAGCTGGGCCTGCCTGTGAGAAATGTTCCTGATTGGATCATCTGAAGTGAGATGTTCCATACTAAGCATGATACTGTTGTACCTCCAAATGTGTGTGTGTGTGTGTGTGTGTGTGTGTGAATGTATGTGTATGTGTGAATGTGTGTGTATGTGTGTGAGAGTGTGTGTGTGAATGTATGTGTGTGTGTGAATGTGTGTATATGTGTGTGTGAGTGTGTGTGTGTGTATGTGTGTGTGAGAGTGTGTGTGTGAATGTGTGTATGTGTGTGTGAGTGTGTGTGTTTAAGAAGGTGGGTAGATTGACAGCTAGTTAATGTATAGATAATCTATCTTAAAGAGCATACAGACCTGTTCAGTATCTTCTCTTGCAGTGGTGACTGAGCACCATGCTGATCAGTCAGCACAATAAATAAGTGTCCTTTCATCTGTTCCTTTTGGTCAGTGAGCACTCACTAACCACTGAATAATGCTACACTGAAACACCTAGGGCTAACAGCAGTCTAGACAGCTTAAGCATGCTGAGCACAGAACTAAGGTACCTAGAAACACTCTGGCTCTAGCACCTTCTCCTGTGTTAACACTTAATTGAGAGCTTTCCACCTCTGAAATACGAGCACTGCTACTGCCCAGCTACACGGGAGGATGTGTGTTAGGGGGAAGACCCCACCTCACAGCAGCATTGTAAGGATCAACAGCAAAAGGACATTTTGAGCGCTCTATGAGAGAGTCTGAGTCTGGCACATAGTAAGCAATAGGTTATTTTATCACCACACAAGAAAATTAGGAGAAAAGAGCAAAATTGCCCTTTTCCATGTCCCTACTATTCAGTCAGTCACACTTGTCCCTGAGAAGTGACTTTATCTATTCTTCTAGGCTCTTTATACAGCCATTATATATACATTCCTGAGTGCAGTCTTGTGTGCACTCACACCCTCCTTTCCCCTCCCTTCCTCTTCCCATCCTTTTTACTGCCTGGCACACACAGGCATGCCCTGGTTAGCAGTAGAGATGAGCTCTCAGAATGGAAGCTCTACCTGAATGAGATTGTAAGGATGGCCTGGGGCCATCACCATGACGATACATTCCTAAAGTAACTGACTACTTCTGATAAGATCACATTTAGAGTGTTTTTCTAACAAAAATTAGTATTACCTTTATCCTGCACTCAGCATTCACTGGCTAACAAGAGGGCCCATATTCATGCAGATTTCCCTTTACCCATCAAAACAATACGAATCAAATGTACTAAGTGCTTATTCATTTCTCATGAAGCCTAGCAAATAACATTTCTCACAATTCAACGTACTCACTGCATTTAAGATACCATCGGAGTCTTGATCTTGTCATAGCTCAGTTTAAGACTTAATAATCTCTGAGATTTTAAAGGAGACCTGAGTAAGGAATAGCTACTCTAAACCTGTTCATATGACCAAAAAAAAAGTGAAATAGTTCAAAGCATTTAAGCATTAAAACTATGCTACCATTAGCTTCCCTTACTGAGTGTTAACCACAATTCACTATTTGGAGCCACAGATGTGTGTGTGTGTGTGTGTGTGTTGTTGTGTATGGGTATTATATGTGTGTGGATACACATGTACATGGGTGTGTGTGAACATGTGTGTACATGTATATGGAAACTCACGGTTGACATGGTATCTTCCTCAATTTCCACCATTTTATTTATTGAGGCAGGGTCTCTGGCTGAACCCTGGTTCACCGATTCCAGCGAGGCTAGCAAGCCTCAAAGATCCCCTGCCCTGCCCCAGCACCGGGGTTACAGGCGGCTGGCACGCCTGCCTGGCTTTTACATGGGTTCTAGGAATGCAAACTCCTTTCTTATGCTTTTATTGCAAGTGCTTTGTGCACATTTCCCTAGCCCCAAATTACTTCATTTTTAGCATACATTTAGAAGGTAGAGAAAAAACTCTCCGTCCTACCTTAAGATATTTCAAATATGCTACCAACAGAATTATTTTCCAAAAAATTCTTTGCAAAAGCTGTCACACCACAACCTAAATTGAATTTCAGGTACAAAGTAGCTGAAATAGAAATAATCACATATGAACTTTAATATCAAATACTTCCAAGTGAGCTGTGATGGACAGCTAGAGGAAGATGCGACAGGCAAATGGCCCAAGAACTGAATGAGGCAACGCTACCACACAGCCTCCTAGAACTGGAAAGGCACAGGGGAGTGGCTGTGCTGGGAAGGGCAGTGTTCAGAGACATGCAGAGTAGCCCAGTCATACGACCAGGTTACAGTAAGCCCTTTGCAGCTCACAGGAGGAGATTGCGTTTCCCTCTAACTAATGAACCCAGGAGCTGGCAAACTGCTTATATTGGTTAGATGTAAGTATTTGAGACACTGTGGGCTATACAGTGTCTGTTCAATCATCCAGCTCCAATTTGGCAAAAAGCAGTCATAGATGATGTGTAATGGAGTGAAAACACTACATTCCAACAAGACTTATTTTTACTAAGAATGAAAGCTAAACATCACATCAGAAGGCACTTCTACGAACTCACCTAGAATCACACATACAAAATCCCAAATGAACCTGCAGACTGTGCCTGAAACAGCATCACTAACTTGGCTATAACAAGGCCTGGCAGCATTCTTCAGGGGACAGCAAACACGACCTTCTATGTTGTTCTCAGCCTAGTGCCAGGTCAGTAGTGTGCACCTCTTTTTGAGAACCACTACATAGTTTTGTTTGTTTGTTTGTTTGTTTGTTTGTGTATTTTGTAATTTTTAAAACAAGTCCATAATTGTAACGAGCATATTTCTCTCAGGTGTCTGCTCTCACCTTTGTATTCCCCCTCTTCCTGGCAGAACTCTAGATATTTTCAGAACAGTTAACATCCAGCTGCCAAGGGGTTCCAATGGCATCCAGAAAGGAGCATGAGAGTGACCCGGCTTTCTTAGAGCTTCTGTCTGAGGTCATTAAGTATCTGAATGAATACTAACAAGTATTTATTTTGGTCTTTCTCCTATAGTTCATTAAAAATGGAGGGGGGGAGTTGGGGAGATAGGGCTTGCTTTGCAAGCATAAGGACCTGAGTTTAATCCCCAGAATTCACTGAAGAAAACAAAGTGGGTGATGTAGGTTGGAGATGGGTAGGTCCCTTGCTGGCCATCCTCAGGATCAGTGAGTTCCAAGCAACAGTGAGACACTGACACAAAAAAGCAGAAGCAGCTTCAGAAACCAGACCTGATGTTGACCACTGGCTTGCACACACACACACACACACACACACACACACACACACACGAGGGGACAGGAGAGAGACAGAGAAGGAACACAAACACAAAAGCAAAAAGGAACAAAAAGGAGGCTGGGGAAATGGCTTAGAATACAAAATACCTGCCTTGCAAGCACAAACAGCTGACTTTGATCCCTAGAACCATGGAAAAGAAGAAGAGCCAGGGCCAGTGATACAACATCCCAGCACTAGTGAGGGAGACGCCTACAGCCATGGGACTCAGCCCAGGTCACTGAGAGGCTCAGTCTCAAACAGGGGCTAGGGTGAGGTGGCTGGAAGGCATTCCTGAAGAAAAAACGGCCAAGCTCATCCTGTGGCCTCCACATGCACAACCACTGTGGTGGTCTGAACAAGAACGCCCCCAAGATACTTGATTCTCAGTTTGTGACACTATTTGGAAAGGTTAGCAAGCTTTGCTGGAGGAAATATATCCCTGGGATGGGCTTTTGAGATTTTTATAAACACACATACACACACACACCTGCCTTCTTGTGTGTTAATGCAGACAGCTTCCTGCTCCCACCATGGACTGTAACCTTAATTTTTTTCAAATCCTATTTTTAATGATGGTTTGGTTCACAGGTTAGCAGGCAGAGGCAGCTCAGACCAGTCACAAACACTTCATCGACACACCAGCAGTCCAGTTTGGTAAAGTCAGGTTAGCAACAGCAGTGACGCAACCTAGCAGAGAAAGCCAAGCCTCAGCCTTGGCTTGAGTCAGCAGGAGGGACCCAGAAGGACACCAGGGGAAATTCTTGGCTGTTTCTCTCTCTGGAAAGCAAAGATCAGTGAAGACACAAGACCCACAAGTGTTGCACAGCTAGCTGTACCAACAACCTAGCTCCACCTCTGTAACTGCCCGTCGAGTCCTATTTATACTCTCCAAACATCATGTGTCCTCAGCCTCAGCACGGATCTTGCCTCAGCATACGTGTCTGTCTCAGCTGACATCACACTACCAATCAGCCCGAGTCTGCAGAAGGGGCGAGAAGCTGCAGTATACCAGCAGAAGTTTTTTGGTTCGTTTCTCTCTATGGCATCCCGACAAATGCAGCTCAACTATGCAATGTTAGGTGGACCAATACATGCGTGTTGTGAGCAAAGAATCCTTCATTGCATGTCCTTTCACAGGCTTGCTTTAGCAGAACATCATCTCTCCTGTGACTGCTTCATCGAAAGATTCCTTCACAAGTCCACCTTGGCCTTTCACACCTGTGTCCACTTAAATGAAACGTCCCTTCATGTGTTTGCCCCAGCAAAACACCATCCAACCAACTTTCCAAAGAACCCTTACATTTCCACTTCAATGGACTCTCATCTCTCACCTGCTTTTTGTCAGAGAAACGGGAAAGCAGCTGGTCCACTCACTCACACACACACACACACACACACACACACACACACACACACAAGCACCTGCGTACACAAACTTCTGAGTGGTGAGCGTAGTGCCTCGATTGTCCACAGAGGCTCTGGTATTTGACTGTTTGGTCACCTGCTGTGGTGCTGTGGGGTGGGCAGTGTGGCCCTGATGAAGAATTCGTCACTAGAAGCAGGTTGTAAGAGCTTCCAGTTTACTGCCACTGCTCTGGGCTTCCACTGGAAGACGTAAGCTCTTCCTGTCCTGGTCCCGCCATCATGTCCACCTGCTGCCATACTGTGCCTGTCATTATGGATTCTAACCCTCTGCATCCAAAGCCAAAATAAATGCTTTCTTCTATAAATTACCTTTGTCTTGATGTTTTTATCGATCACAGCAACAGAAAAATAAGTAATATAAGTTACACATGGTTTATCATCAAAATGATCTTTTAAATTTTATCCTGTAAGCAACTAGAGCTGACAAAATTTGTGACTGACACAATTCAAGAAGTTTTAAATCAATTTTTAATATGGTAGGAAGCATAGATACACAGAACTGCTATGTGGTTATTTCCCCAATTCCTTAATGTGTAACTAGAATAAATAGACTTGGCGACTGGCACAATCCCCATGTTGACCCATACATCATTATGGTAGGAAGGATCAAGTAAGAACCCATATAGATTCTTCTCCTCACCAATGTATTTAAAAACATGCACACACACACACACACACACAGAGAGAGAGAGAGAGAGAGAGAGAGAGAGAGAGAGAGAGAGAGGCGATGCCTTAACTAATGGTTTGAAAAACAAAGAGATGGTGAGCACATGGCTCAGTCATTAGGTCTTTGTATGAGCAGCTAGCTCCTGGTGATGGGATAGAACTCATCCTATAGACAGGTAGTAGCTCTGGTGGCAGCTAGCATCTATAATGCAGTATTTACTGGATCAGAGTAATGCAACTTGTAATCTAGTGGTCAAATGCTTTTTTCTCTATACTAATTTAAAGGGGTGGGGGGGAAAGGCAGAAGCACTTCACTTCACTAACCACACCATTCTTTAGGTCTATGTTAACTTTCCAACATGTTCCACAGACAATGATCTTATTGGGCATTTACACAACATCACATGTCTTCCTACATAGATACATTATTCTGAATATGATTTAAAAAAAAAAAAAAGCATTTTATCCCAGCACTTGGAAGGAAGAGGCAGATGGATCTTTATGAGTTCGAGGCCAGCCTGGTCAACACAGGGAGTTCCAGGACAGCCAGGGCTACATAGAGACACCTGTTTTCTTTTTTTGAAAGCAAAAGAAAAAAGAAAAGAAACAAAACAAAACAAACAAAAACCAACCAACCAACCAACCAACAAAATCAAAACCAAAGTCCCAGATACATGCAAATCAGAGTGTGACGTTAAGCTCTACTCCGGGGCTTCTGCTATCTGTTTGGAGTCTAGTCAGATGACTAAAAACATAGTTATTTTAACAGAGACTCTTTAATATAAAGAATGAAATACATATAGAACTGTCAACGAAGCAGTTGAAAAGCAAAGGTAAATACAATGTAGGAGAGGTATAAGCTTCACAAAGCAGTTACTATTCTGGGGGATCAAAGAATAAGTTGAAATTATTAAAATTTAGAGACATAAAGAAAAATCTCTTTAGAGCCAAAACTGGGACCCCTAAGGAGGAGACAGTAGCTGGTGTTCAATCCACCCCACTAACTGTACAAACAGAATGCTAACTTTAAATCCTCCCCCATGCTACCCACCCATGATTGGGAGAATTCAGCCGCTGGTCTCTGACTTCCTGCCACAGGCTTCCTACCACAACACTCTCAACATCGATACATAGAAGCTCAGGTCTGAGCACAGTTCCTTCTGTTCACTGCCCACACCCCCACCACCACCACTGCCACGACCACCACCATCACCACCCTGCCGAAAAAGAAAGATATTCAAGCAATAACTCTAAGTCTCTAACCTAAGTCTCTAAACTCAGAGAAGTACATTTTATACTATTATGTATGTACGTGTGTGTGTGTGTGTGTGTGTGTGTGTGTGTGCCTATCTACAGATAGACTGATGGACAGCGATAGGTAGATGGCTGGTGGACGGATGGATAGATGGATAAACGGACAGAAAGATAGATGTGCATGTACAGGCAGAGGTAGACGCTGGGTGTCTCCTTCGAGCTTACTTTTTGAGATGGGTCTTATGAAACTTAAAACTAACCAAACTAACCAGTGCAGCTGGCCTGGCTAGCCAGGGATCCCAGCCCTAGGACGAGGAGTGAGCACCACCGCACAAAGCTTCTGAACATGGTTTATGTGGGATGGAACTCAGCCCTCAAGCTTGGGTCGCAAGCACTTGACAAACCCCAGCCCCAGCCCCCGGCCCCGGCCGCAGCCCCAGCCTGGGTCACTTCTGATACATCCTTTCTCACTCCACACTAGATTTTTAAATCATACAACAAAGGGTACTTCTGAAGATCATGGATGCTGTCCTCTTATCTAGATATTAATTACATGGATTGATGCATTTTGAGCATTCCCAGGCCGTAGATTTATGACTTTTGACCTTTTCATGCATATATAAGCAACCATAAAAACTGTAAGGTATGCTGCTGTCACTTTCCACCTGTCCTTAACACCAAGTCTGACAAATTCTTAACATACTAACCTTTCATCTCCCACAAACTAGGTAAAGGAACAATGGCATCCTTTGTTTCTGGATTTAATTATAAAATAGTAGAGAAATTGCTTTGTGGTATGGAAATGTCAAAAATCACAGAGGAAAAAACAACCATGACAAATGACAGCTTTGAGACTTGTAAATACTG
Organism: Mus pahari; assembly: GCF_900095145.1. Classification (NCBI taxonomy): domain Eukaryota; kingdom Metazoa; phylum Chordata; class Mammalia; order Rodentia; family Muridae; genus Mus; species Mus pahari. The sequence continues at coordinate 7,919,358 of NC_034595.1, read as the reverse complement.
AAAACTGTGGGAACTAAAAAGGGGGGTAGGGGACGGAGGGGTAAGGCCAGAGTTCCTCCTATGCTCTGGGCAGGCAGACCTGGGAGGGCTGCCAGACACTTTCACTCAGCCCCGACTGGGCATCTAAGCCACTGACCCCACTTGACAGGGGGGTGGACAAGGGGCGGCCCCCAAAACCAGGGGCCCCAGAGTGAAGGAGAGAGGTTTCCATGCAGGCAAGAGTAAGCACAGTGGGCCTTGATGAACAGAGACCGTCTATAGTTTTAGAGCTTTATTGTCGAAAGGCAGGGGGAAAGAGAGAAGGTAAGAGAAGGAGAGAGAGAGAGAGAGAGAGAGAGAGAGAGAGAGAGAGAGAGAAGAAAGGCTAGGGAATAAGAGGAAGAGGGTGAGAGGTTAGAGGTTAGAGAGAGGGTGGGGGAGGAGAGGGGAGAGTAAGGGAAGTAAGAGCAAGAGAGCAGGAGAGTGAGGAGGGGCCAAGCAGCACCTCTTATGGTATGGGTTATCTTTACTGTTGCTAGGTAACCGGGGAGGAGTCTACTCTGAAGGTCAGAAGCTTGGGACATTGCCTACATGACTACTTCTCTTGTGGGGGCCGAGGGGGCGGTAACTTCGACAGGGGCCAGGGTTCCAGGAGACATGAGAGAACTTCTGTCCCATGTAGGTGAATTATCACCACCAGGTCCAGGGTTCAGACCTCAGCTCGACTGGAGACCAGACTGTCTTTGCATAGCCCAATGCCCCAAAGAAACCCAAGAACATTAAATAGGGCTGCAAAGAGAAAGCACACAGTGAATGGTAAGAAACGGGAGCTAGCAAGACCCGGAGCCAAGACCAAACTCTATAATTTATTACCCATGTGCCCTAGGAAGGATACTTCATTCCCCCAAACTCCACATCTGTCAAATAAGTGCACCAATACAGAAGTGCATAGCGATTATAAACATCCCACTGAAATGGTCTTCGTGGAGCTGAATTCAATAACTATTATTATTGTGTAAGAATGACAGTGCTGCTGTATGAGACGGTACTAAAAGAGAAGAAAGCGCTGAGCTTATTTAGGGCTATAACTATCTTTTGTTTTGGAAGCCTCAGTGTCAAACATGGTTCCTGAAAGAAGGGTGCTGTTCAGTAACAATGTGATTTAATGAAGCACACATGACTTGAAAGTTAGGAAAATAGTTGTTGAAGACTTCAGACTAAAATAAAGATGTCGTGGATAGGAGAAATAATTATAGATTAAATTTCAGAAGGCTGGGGATGTAGCTCAGTTGCTGAAGTGCTTGCTTATCATGCAGGGGGTACTAAGTTCAATTCCCAGCACTGCAAAAGAAACTAAGCTGAGTGCTTGTGATACCAGTACTCGGGAGGTGGAGGCAAGAAGACCTGATTGTCAAGGTTCTTTTCTGGTTCAAACCTAGCCTGGTACATGAGACCTTGAGGGGGAGTCTTAAAGAATAGACAACTGGATGCAAACAAAGACTTACAGACCTGTGTTTGAGGTGAGGTTTTCCGAGGGGCAGGGACTGTGGTTATTTTGCTGTGTTTTTGAGAAAGGATTTCCATAGGCAGCCTGGGTTGGCCTGGAGCTTAGGATCACCCCTCGTCAGCCTCCTGAGAACTGAGACTTCAAACTTCCACCATAGCACATGGCACCATGGCCAAAGTCTTTTCAAGATTTATGAAAATAACAGTGGCACAAGTCCCTAAGCCCAGCACTCAGGGGACCCCTAAGCCAGTGCTTGTGAACCTTGCTAATGCTTGGGACCCTTTAATACATGCTTCGCTGACCCCAATTATAGACAGTTTTCATTACTACCTCATAACTGCAATTTTGCTACTGGTACGAATCTAATGTAAATATTTTTAGAGATGGAGGGTTGTCAAAGGGATTGGGACCCAGAGGTTGAGAAGGGCTGCTCTGAGGTGAGTTCAAGGCCATCCTCTCTTTCTCAAACAAACAGACAAACAAACAAACAAAAACTTTAAAAACAGAAACAAAAAAAAAGTCTAAAGGAGAGAAAATCCTAATTACAAAATAAGACAGAATAAACCTGATGCTGTAGCCAAGAGTGGCGGTGCTCACCTTCACTTCCACCACCTGACAGGCTCAGCTAGCCAGCCCGCTCTACGTGGGAATTCCAAGCCCCTCAGAGTTACATGGTGAGACCCTGTCTCATAAAAATAATTAATTAATTAATTAATTAATTAAACAAACAAACAAAACCAGCCAGGTGTGGTGGCTCACACACCCTTAATCCCAGCACTCTGGAAGCAGGGGAAGGATGATCTCTGAGTTCAGGACAGTTAGAGCTACACAGAGATAGATAGATAGATAGATAGATAGATAGATAGATAGATAGATAGATAGATAGATAGATAGATAGATAGATAGACAGCACACAGATCTTATACTACTAGCTGCAGTCCTAAACTGCGGACAATCAGAAGCCAAGAAACTAGAATGAATTGTAAGACAAGCAGAGGTAAAGGTGAAAAACTCCAATTCCCATTAATACTGTGATGTTGTTGTCTTTGACTATGAAGCAAAGGTCATCTAGAAAGAGGGAAGGATGCTACCCTTTCCTTGGGCCTGAACAGTTATGACTACTGGGCTGCAGAGATGGCTCAGTAGTTAAGAGCCTTCAGCGTTCTTTCAAAGAACCCAAGTTCAAGTGTCAGCACCCATGCTGGGTGGCTCACAACTCACACAAGTCCAGTTCCAGGGGATCTGGTGTTCCCCTGGGACTTCTGGCTTCCCTTGGCACCTGCACTCATGCACACATGCCCCTACAGACATACACTCAAACACATACTTTAAAACATAAAAATAAATCTAAAGAAAAAAGAACCCTCCAATCTCAGAGAGGTAGCTCTCCAAACAGTTGGGAAAGAATATTCGTCTTGCCACACAAGGAAACCCAGCAACAACACAAAGGTAACCCAGCAGACAGCTTCTTCTTAGCAGCAAACAAGTCCTCCAAGCAGGAAGCCTGCTACATTGCTAATCCTCACCTCTGTGTGTGAGTCTAAAGCCTCGCCCACTGGCTGTGTAACATCCTCACAGTCTTCCATGTTGGCTGGTTGTAAAAGAACTGAGGCATCAGAAAGAAGAAATGATCAGTCAGTCTGGGGATGCGGATGCGGTGGGCCTCCCTTAACAAAAGTGTTACCAGGTAAAAGAGATTAAAGGTTTGCATAAAGAGTTTTACAGTGTAGGGGATGATAAAAGATTTGGGGTTCTTGGCTTAAAAGTCTCACAAGCTGGGGAAGGGTCTGCCGGTCATGGCAGGCTGGCCACCTTTGAGAGAAAAACAGTTTCTCACAAAACCCTTATTCTCTAAGCAACACTGGCATTTTGTAAAACCTACACAGATTTCACAAGAGAGAATACAAATGGGTGGCAGGTTCCTCAGAGCGACACGTTAGCAGAGATGGGAAAATAAAACAGGGTCTGAATAACAAGTCTGAAAATGGAGAAGAGAAGAACCAGCTAGGGTCAGAGTTCATTCAGCTAGTGTAGTGTTTGCTGTGCATGCGGCATGGATCCCTGGATGCCCAGTGCCACATGCAATCTGGTGTGCTGATGTAGACCTGTAATCCCAGCACTAACCCAGGAAGCAGGAGGCAGAAGAACTAGAAACGCAAGGTCACCCTCAGCCACACGGCAAGTTCAAAGCTGGCCTGGAGTACATGAGACTCTGTCTCAAAAGAAGTGAGCAAGGTACTAGAGCAGGCAAGTCTCACTGGCCCTTCTCCGCTAGCAGCCCTAGACCCTGCAGAAGCAGGCTGGCTGGCTGGCTTGCTTGCTTGCTTGCTTGTTTTCTGTGCTGAGGGCTAAACCCAGACATTACTGCATGCTAGCCAAGTACTCCACTTCTAAGCTATGTCCCCAGCCTTGGGTCTCAGTTCTAATTTTATTTTTATTTTAATCACCAGCTGGAGAACCTTCCTGCTAGTGTCTCTGACTCTTCTAAATGATCCAGAACCAATGGAATTTTAGCATCTGCTATAATCCAGTGGACTATTCTGGAAACAGCTCATCAGTTGTTGCTAAAATGCGAATCTAAACTCTCCTTTATCACTCCACTTACTGTGAGAAGCATGAAGATGTCTTTGAGTCTCTCCTCAAGAACATTTCAAGATCACCAACTCTTGAACACCTCTGTTCACAGGCACAGCTAATGGCTGCCCCTGAGCCATCTCTGAGCAGGTTGCTGGAGATCTGCCTACACTGTGGGCTGAACACAGCTGTCACTGAATGTGAAATGGAACTTAACATGTGTCAGCCACACCAGCAGGAGCCTGTCAAAGCTTCCTCTGGTGGGGGATGGTCAAGCTAGAAAGAACAATGGTAACAAAACTAAAACCACCCATGTTCCCTCCATCATAAAAATAATAGTGTTCTTTCCTGCATTTGCTGCCAATGTCTAGATGCAGAGCTCATTTTTTATAGCACATACTTAAGGTAGATTTGCATGGGTTGTGTGTTGTTGTATTGTGTTGTGTGCACATACTCGAGTATATTCCAATGTATTCTAATGATGTATCATTTTAAAACTGCCTGAATTATTTTAATGGCTGGAGAAATACTATCTTGAAAACAGACAATGGCTACCCAATAATCCTCTAATGTATGTCAGATGAGCTATTTTCAGTTTGCTGGGGGACAAGGGTGTTGAGACATTGCCTCTTGTTGCCCAGGATGGCCTTGAACTCATGTATAGCTCAGGCTAGCCTTGAATTCCTCGGGCCCTATAGTAGTGGGTGAGGGAAAGACTACGCTATCTGCACATGCATGCACTGTTGCTTTACTGTACGATGGGTTCCAGAGCTCTGGAAAACTGAACAGTGGGGGAATTGAAAGTGTTACCAGATTCAATTAAGATTAGAATTAGCCAGCCGGGCGTTGGTGGCGCATGCCTTTAATCCCAGCACTTGGGAGGCAGAGGCAGGTGGATTTCTGAGTTCGAGGCCAGTCTGGTCAATACAGAGAAACCCTGTCTCGAAAAACCAAAAAAAAAAAGAAAAGATTAGAATTAGCCAAATGTATTAAAACTGCTAGCAGGGCTGCAGTCTTTAATCCAAATCAGAGACATGTTGCCCAGAAGCAGGTGAAGGAAGGCTTTTGAAAGGCAAAATCCACAAATACTTCCTATCTGTGGAATTTACAGATATGTGAGCAACTGCCTTACCCCCATGCACACAGCAATAAGCAAGTTTACAGAAGCCAGAGCAAGAAGTTAATCATTTCACAACAGTTATGCAATCCTTGGGAAGGGACAAGAAGTCAGGGTTGGTGGAACTTATCTTTCAGGAATTTAGGCCAGCGACAAATGGCTAACATGGGTGCCAAGCACAAAGTAGAGTTAGAGTTTTCCTTGGCCATAGCAAAGCACTGTCTATTGGTAAAGCCTGGATATATACTAAGCGATGATCTAATTAAACTTTGGATGAGACACACACATACCAGGGCTTCTGTTCTAAATTAAGGGAAAGAAATTCTGACCACACAGGCAAAGAACACAAGCTAATCATTGTGTCTACAGACAGCGTCTGGACAAATATATTTTAACCAAAATGAAAAGAGAAAATATACATGAAAATCTATTAAATATATAAATCTATTAAATAAATCACACACACACACACACACACACACACACACACACACATATATGTGACATAAGACAGATGCACAAAATTCAAAGACACTTAAGAATAAACTACTAGGTGGGGCAGGGAGATGTCTCTACTGGTGAAGTGCTTGCCACTTGAGCATGAGGATCTGAGTCAGATCCTAGGTCCACAGGAAAGCTGGGAGTAGCAATGCATCCATAAGCCAGCATTTGGTGAGCACAAAGAGGCAGGCCTCTGCAACCCACAGGCCAGCTAGCCCGACAACCAGTGAGCTCCAGATCCACTGAGAAAACGTCTCAGCTAGGAGAACCAGGATCAAGGAAGCTATCCAACATTGACTTTTGCCTCCTCATGCACTGACACCTACAAGCATGCATGTACGCATCTCCATAAACACATACACCATACACACAGACAGTAAGTCTCCATAAACATATATACACCATACACACAGACAGTAAGTCTGAACTACTCAAAGACCTAGACATGATGTGTATGTGTGCTCTGACAGACTTGAAAATCTAAAGGAGACAGGTGACTCCTCAGAAAAGTGTACATTACCAAGCAACCTACAATTAATGAGAAAAGAAGAAAACATCTACCCATCAGAACATGGTTTCTTCATGAACGCGAAGAAAACAAGTTTAGATCAAGAATTAGTGAATCAAATCACTACACTGAAATAGTACATACAGCAAGTCAGCTTTGTTCCAAGAATGAAGGAATGAGTCATAATTCTTCAACTCGGCCATTGCATTCATGTGATCTATATTACATTTCCACAGGAAAAGCAATATGTATAATTATCTACCTCAATGTATGTCTTCTATTTTGGTTTTGAAACAGGGTCTTGCTATGTAGCCCACCCAGGCTTATCTTTAACTTTCTCCTCCTGCCTCTGCCTCCCAAGTATTAGAATAATAGACATTATTCACCAAACCTGGATCAATAGATTCTGATTTAAAAACAAAAACAAAAAAACAAAGAAACAAACAACAACTTGATAAAATCTGTCACCTATCTGGGTGGTAAATAAAGAGTGACAGCCCAGAAAGTTAACAAATACAATAAAGCTTTCTTCTCCAGAAAGCCTACAGAAAACATCACATTTCACTAAACTTTAGATGCATCCTCACTAAATTCAGAAGTAAGGCAAAACTACGGTGAGTGTTCTTACTGGTCACTCTACACCAGCACCGTTTCACATGAAGCTAGAAAAGGAAATGTACTTCTTGGCTACAAGCAATATGACAAACTTAAGCCAAAAAAGAATTTACTGGAAGAATTTCAGCAACTCCCCAAAGAAATTCGAAGCTAAAGATAGCAAGTAAATGCCAGAGAGCTGCAAATGGCCATACAGAAGAGTGATCTCTGTAATAGGACAAGACCAATTCAGTTAGCCACTCTGCCAAGATCACTGAGTTCCAACTGTTCTTTGCAGTAATTCATCACTGAGATGCAAAGGCTTGCAAAGAAACACCCATCTACCACCAAACTGTTACAGAAAGGTTAAGGGGTGCGTGTGTGTGTGTGTGTGTGTGTGTGTGTGTGCACACGCGTGCTCGAATTCATGGAAACCAGAGGAATTCATCAGGTGTACAACTCTATCACGGTCTATCTTACTTTTCCCAGACAGGATCTCCAGCTGACCCTAAGCTAGGCTAGCAGTCAGCAAGACCCAGCAGTCCTGCCTCTCCCAAACCCCATAGAGCCCAGCTTACAAGCATGTAGCTATTCTCAGCTTCTTACGTAAGTCCTGGGGATTTGATCTCAAGTCCTCAGGCTTGTGCATACAGCTGTCTTACCCACTAAGCCATCTATTCTCCAGCCCCAAGAGCTTCCTTTTGTAACCGTACACTTAGCATTGTCTTTTAGAGCAGAAATCTACAAAATGAAAATGACATACACATAAGAAGTTGGAGATATGGGTCAACGGTTAAGAGACCACTTATTACTCTTATAGAGAACCTGGCTGTTTCCAGCACCCTCAATGGATGGTTCAGAAACACTTCTAACTCTAACATAACTTCAGCTCCAAGGAAAGCTGACCCAGTGGCCTCTGCAGGTACCTGTACACAAACACTTAAAAATAATAAAAATAAATATATTTGTAAAATAGTGTAAATCTGTATTTCTATAATCTTTGGTATGGGACCAAACTTCCTGAAACAATATATAAATCCTGGAAGTCATACAGGAGCTCTATCTATTAAAAACAGATCTGTCTATAAAAACAAGTAAATAGATTAACCATAACTTTTTTTAAGATTTATTTATTATTATATGTAAGTCCACTGTAGCGGTCTTCACACACTCCAGAAGAGGGCTTCAGATCTCATTACAGATGGTTGTGAGCCACCATGGGGTGCTGGGATTTGAACTGAGGACCTCCAGAAGAACAGTGTGCGCTCTTAACCGCTAAGCCATCTCTCCAGCCCTAACCATAAACTTTTTAAAACTTCTGCACTAAAAGCTAAAACTTAACGGGGGGGTGGGGGGTGGAGCTTCAGCACTTACAATGAAAGGTCCATGATGCATGAAGAGAATCAATAAAATGAAACAACAACCTACATCCTGATAAACAGGCAAAAGATACTAGGCATTCACAGGAACTAAATACAAATGACTGATAAACCAAGGAAGCATACACATTAATAACCATGAAGAATGCAAATGAAAATGGCAAGATGGTGAGGACTGGAAATAATTACTACTCTTAAAGTTAATAGGTCCTCTAACTCACTCCCTGGATGCTGGCGGAGGCATTCTCCTGTGAATCCTATCATTTCCTAGTACTGGGAGAAAAACATGTTTCCCTCCATGGTAATTAGCATTCAATTATCCAAGTGATTCTCAAATTTTGGACCCATATAGACCCCTAAAATTTAAAGAAGGCATGAATGGATTGCCAGAATTTAGGGGAAGAGACTACAGAGGGGTAAAGGGATTTGGAGTATAAAAATATTTTGTATTTTTATCATATAACTTTGTGATTAAAAAATAGTGAATATATTTATGTAAATCACACCTTTCAAAAATATTTTTAAAATTCCTTGGCCTGGGGCTCCACTCAGTGGGAGGGTTCTTCAGTAGCTTCTATCTCCAGTAACAACAAGGAAGGGCCTAGAGTTCGTGTTTATATTTAGCATTCAGAAATGTTAACAGTTTTTAAAGCAATTATATATGGATTTTAAGATAATGCATTAAATGTAAATAATGTGTTCTTTACTAAAATAACTATTCTCAAAATCAAAAAAGTATTTCATGAGAAAAGGCACATTGCTGTCTAATTAGGCAAATCTCTTTAATGTCTAGCCTCAAACAGAAATGTGTGCTTGGACTCATGAGCTGTTTCATTATCTCTTACAACACTGTAAGTCACACGGCCATTGGGAAACTTCGCTGTACACTCATAAAGGCAAGAACAGATAAATAACCTCTGAAGACGTTATGAAAATAATGAACTTTACAGTGTGTGACAGGGAAGAACACGGAAAGTGAGCCACACTTTGAAAACGTCTGATTTAGTCAATACAAGATACTGTCGGATTCTGGATATGGAGCGATAACAAAACTGTAGTTCTGTTTAATCAGAGAAACAGTAACCCACGCAGATGACCTGTTCCTCGACGAGTTAGACATAGAAATTCTCAAAAACGGATGAATCAAGGATTTAGAGAATTAGGAGTCCAGAAAAGGTAAGACAATCCTTAAACTTTCACCCTTCACCTCCTGGACAAGGAAGGCAGAGAAATGCCTGAACTCAAAGACAGACTCGGAAAAATGATGGAAAAGTGGGGAGCTTTAAAAGGAAACCCACTACATTCAATTTCAAAGACAGGAGAACAAACACTGCTTTTTGGTCACATGGTTCATGGAACTCAACGTTGTGAAAATCACATCCCATCCCACACGTTTCACAGATGGCTGAACTACATGCCAAGCGACTGTTACCTGGACCGTGTCTCTAGTGACTGAGAAGCCACAAAGCCACCCACTCTCCGGGTTCAACACGCTAGCAAGGTGCTAGGTCCCTCCTGAGACGCCCTACTCCGGGCTCTTCATCACTTTCCTCAGCCTAGGTCTGAGTCGGGTGCTCTGTACGGAGGGGTGGGCCGCACGGCATCCCGGCGTCCCTGCCTCCCGCAGTGAGGACGCGGAACCGGGAGCGCGTCGGGCCCCTCCACTCACCTGGCCGCTGCTTCAGCGCCATCACCGACACCAGGTAGTGGGCGATATCAAAAAAGGGAAACATGGACGTGCGGGAGAAGGCCAGAGTCAGATCATCCCACGGGTACTCCATGACGACTACCGACCCCGCCGGCCCCAGCAGCCGCGGCGGCCGGTTCCCCTCCGGCGGCGGGGGTGGGGGAGGGGACGGCCGCGCCAGCTCCAGCCCTGCGCGTGCGCCCTGGAGCCTAGGGGGCGGGGTCCGGAACGGGGGCGGGGCCGGAGCCGGAACGAGAGGCGGGGCCAGTGGGTTATACCCTGACCCTGGTTCTCCAAATAAAGGTATGACATTTTCTCAGTGTTGGCAGTCAGTGCCAGCTGACCCAAGGGGCGACGCTCAGAGTCAGATTCTATGTAAACGGATGCCATTCGTCTTTTTCTGAACAGCCACAATGTAACTCATTTATTAGTGAAGATATGAAAAATAATAAAACGGTAATGTTTTATCCATATCCCCATGAAACTTGACTTTTCCCAGGGAAAACTTTTTTTTTCCCCCTAAGGACTCACGGAATTTCACAAAGCATAAAAAGTATGGATGCCGGGCTGGTGAGATGGCTCAGTGGGTAAGAGCACCCGACTGCTCTTCTGAAGGTCCGGAGTTCAAATCCCAGCAACCACATGGTGGCTCATAACCATCCGTAACAAGATCTGACTCCCTCTTCTGGAGTGTCTGAAGACAGCTACAGTGTACTTACATATAATAAATAAATAAATCTTTAAAAAAAAAAAAAAAAGTATGGATGCCACGCCAAGGCAGATGGTTAGGGAAGACCATGGCAGGGAAATGCTAGACTACAACCTGAAAAGTGAAGTTGGAAAAGAAAATAAAAAACCTTTCGCAGTGAAACCCAGGCGGTTTAAGCTCTTGATCAATCGCTAAATTGTGCTCAGTCTTGTTTATTAAAAGCCCTATCGTTGTGCTGAATTGGTAGTTGGGCTGAGGAAGATGGGCAGGTCGCTGAAGTTGCAACCCAGCACCAAAGATTCATGAGAAGAGACTAGGGAAATCAGAAATGCACTCACTAATCCAAGACAAAAGATAGTAGTAGATGTGGGTCTTAAGGACAAAGCCACAGATAGAGAAAGACTGCCAAGCAGAGTAAAGAGGATGCAAATACCACCTGTAAAGACATCAAAACGAGCCAAGTTTCGAAAAACAAGAAAAGGAGCGATCTGCTGAAATTTGTTGCAAAAAGAACTAGAAATAAAGGGAAGAAGTGAGACTGGGTAAGGAAAAAAAAAGGTAAGTTTGGCACATTTTTATTTGACATGTCAGCAGATCATGCTGTTACTTGGAATGTGTACACACAAGCTATTGAAGGAGCAGGTAGGTGAATGTTCTATTGCTGCAAAGGGCAATTGTCTTTTTCTTCTGAATTTAGCCTTAGTATTAACTCACTTAGCAAATGTTATTTACACCCATGCTTTGTACCGAGCATTTTACTGGCTGCCAGAGGCTCCACTGTCCTAAACGCCAGGCTTAAAATGTAACAAAACGTTAGCAACTTTCTTCATTTCATAACTTGTCAAGAAACAATAGCCTTGATTAAATACTTTTTGATTGTTTTTCTAAGCAAACATTTTCTATAGAGAAACATTTCTTTTTAGCTTCTGGCACACTTTGTTCGTTATAAGAATAATAAAATAAGGAACAGTCAAGGCTTTATTAGCTCTGCTCAGAGATATTGCAGGCTCCCTGATGTTTGACTCACCCCATGAGTGCAAAAGGAAGTGTGTTCTCATCTGCCTACTGACTAAAGACAATGATTTTAAGATCTAAAAGAAATGAATTAGGACGATCACACACAGAAAAGTTCTATCCATATTTTGTATGTGCCTATTACGTTTGCTTCTGGTCACAACATAGACTACCTGGTCTATTGAAATGCTGTGTAGTTGAGGAAAACAGGAATGAACTGAGGGAAGACTTAGAAGAGGAGAGAAGAAAGGAGGGATTCGGGACAGTGGACTATTCAGACTTTTCCTGATGTCTGAAAGTGATTTACAAGAGTTGCTGATAAAATAAATCCAAGGTATACACCTTAGAAAACAAAACTGGGCTAACCAGATTATCAGCGAAGGACCTCAAGCTCTTTAATGCATTTTGTTGTTGTTTAGAAGCACATGAAACTAGTGTTTTTCTAAACCAAGTTTCTCAACAGTAGAACCATTGGCGTTTGAACTGAACAATTCTTTTTGGACTGCCCTAGGTATTGTAGGATAGTCGATAATATCCCTTTTGCATGCACACATGCACATACACGCGCGCGAGTGCACACACACACACACACACACACACACCAGTTGTAAAGATCAAAAATATCTCATTATTTCGAAATGTTCTCAGGGTGGGGAGGATTACAAAATCCTGCACAGTCCAGAGCTATGCTGGTAAATGAGTCAAGGACATTGGCTCTATTAATACAAACTTTGGGACCATGCCAGAAGGTTAGTTCTTATAATCCATGTCAGTTTCTGCTTCTTCAAGTCTCTCCCTGACTGCATGTCTGAGATACTCAGTTTCACAAAAGGCATTTCCTTTCTTTCCTGCAATACTGTTCCTAGCCACTGAGTGGCATGCCTTTTACTTTGACAAATCCATTAGAATAATTTTTTTTTTAAGAACCATGAAGAGTGCAAGAAAAAAGTTTCATTTTAAAGGGAATGATAGGCATTTTTATCTGGTTATTTTCTTAAATTCATTACACTTAGTTATTGTGTATGTGGAGGTTATGTGTATGTGATTCAGTATACATATGCAGGTCAGAGAATAACTCAATGGAAGTCAGTTCTCTCCTTCCACAATGTGGGTCTCCCAGGTATCAAACTCAGATCCTCAGGCAGACGACTTTATCCACTTGAGCCATCGGACCGCCTCACCTAATATAGTATTAATAGCCTATTAATAGCCACTTTATAGCTTGTCAATATCAAATTATATTACACACAAAACACATGGACTTTAATTTAACCTTTACTTGAAGAGGGGGAGGGAGGAGACAGACAGAGTGCTTCTGTATAGCCCTGTCTATCCTGAACTCTATAGACCAGGCTGATTTCTAACTCAGAGAGCCACCTGCCTCTGCCTCCCATGAGCTAGGATTAAAGTTATGCCTGGCTTGAATTTAACCTGTTTTAATGTTCAGACTTAGAAAGGAGAGTTAACTATGGAACTCTGGTCACACTCAAAATACCGACCATATCCAGTCAGCACAATGAGACTCTGCCTCATGAGACTAAGTCAGTCTGAGAGTCCACTTAACTCTACTTGCTATGTATTTGGTAATAATACCTTTGGTGTTGTGTCTGGGAAAATACGACCTTGGCCCTTATTTCTTACACTTGAAATGAAAATCTTTTCCTCTAAGTATCAGCATCATTCATACTTCCAGTAAATATAAAACTATGAGACTGGAAAGATTCTCCAAGTACAAACACACCTAAATAAAAACCTGATGTCACCAAAGGAAATATCTACTGGTCAGCAAAGGTAAACTGCTATTCACCAGTATGGTAGCTGCCGGCTCTCTGTGGCTCACATCTGCAGCCGGCTCTCTGTGGCTCACATCTGTAGCCAGCTCTCTGTGGCTCGCATCTGCAGCAATCTGTCCCTGGTCAAGAGTGATAGGGAAAGTGGACCTAAAAGATTTGGGGGCCCCAAAGACGTCTCAGTTAATGAAAGTCCTTGCTACACAGCCTAATGGCCTGAGATAAATCCTCAGAACCCACAGTGACAGAAAAAAATAGCTCACACAGAAGTAGTTCCCGAGAGGCTGGAGAGATGGCTCAGCGGTTAAGAGGTTAAAGGTCCTGAGTTCAAATCCCAGCAACCACAGGATGGCTCACAACCATCCATAATGAGATCTGATGCCCTCTTCTGGAGTGTCTGAAGACAGCTACAGTGTACTTACATATAATAATAAATAAATCTTTAAAAAAAAAAAGTTGTCCTCTAACCATCTCCTGGTTGCCTTGGCAACCATGTGCCTATGTGTGCATGGCTCCCACTGATGATGATGATGATGGTGGTGATGATGTGGTGGTAGTTTGAATATTAGGAAGTGTGCCCTTGTTCTGAGAAGTGTGTCACTGGGGATGGCCTTTGAGGTTCCATATGCTTAAGGCAGGCCCATGTTGCTTTCTCTGCCTGCTGCCTGAGGATCCAGATGTAGAACTCTTAACCACCTCTCTAGCACCATGTCTGCCTCCATGCTGCCATGCTGTCATGCTGCCATGTTGCCCGCCATGATGATAATGGACTGAACCTCTGAAACTGTCAGCCAGTCCCAATTACATGTTCTCTATTATAATTGTTGCCATAGTCATGGTGTCTGTTCACAGCAGTAGAACTTTGACTAAGACTAATAATAACCACAGTGGTAATGATAGTAGTAGTAGTAATAAATGATGATATGATACAAAAAATAAAATAATAAGTCATTCTGGGAAGCTTAAGCAAAGTGAGGAAGTTACTGGATCCTGTAGAGGAATTTTAATTCAGCAACATGGCTGCTCTGGCAAGGATCACATACAAAGACCTAGGTCATTATGATCTCGCTAGATTGACACACCTTTAATCCCTCTGGCTAGAATACGGACATGCCCTTAGTATATACCTTTAATCCCAAACAATGGAAGAAGGGTTCATTTATAGAAGGAAAAGGCCATGTTTGAAAGTGACAAATCAGAGAAAGATTGGTCAACTCTCATGAGAACAGCACAGGAAAGAGCAGTTGGGGAGGAGGGGCAGTTTTAAAGACGCAGGTTCCAGAGAGAACAAACTAGGCACAGGTGAAGACATAAGGAGCCAGAGAATGAGCAGGAGCCAGAGAATTCGAACAGATTGCCAATGTTAGTTTGAGGCTGAGCAGAGCAGTTCAGTGAGAAGCCAGTCTGAATTGATCACCTTGAAAGAGGAGTTTTGAGCCAGAACAACTGAGTTGGAACAGCCAGCCAGAGGTCAGAAAGAGCAGAAAGGGCGAGTTTATTCAGCCATAAGCTTCTGAGATGGCAATTACATTTGGCAAATAAAAGTCACTTTTACAGAATCCTATGAAAGTGAAGGCAAGTTGAACATCAGACCCAAGAAAAAGAAGAAAAAGAGGACATTTCTGGGCCCTACAACAGCAGAGGGTCAGAGCATTCTCTCAGCTACTGACCACACTCAGTGCCAACATCCCTCACCCTGCGCTCCTCTCCCCCCATTCAACACTGCTAGGAGACATAGCCTGCCTGGCATGGAGAATATATCACAATATATCATATATCTTCTGCTAGTTAATAGCTCTTGGCAGGAGGCTGAATCACCTGGTTCAGATGTGAGACACAGCTGTACATCTGAAACGATCTCTCTCCCTCCCTCCCTCCCTCCCTCCCCACTTTCTCTTTCTCTTTCTCTCTCTGAGATACAGCATCTCACATATCAGGAAAACTCACTTTGAGGCTGAGGATAGCCTTGAACTTCTAATCATGATGCTTAGTATTCTGTGGTGTTGGGGTTCAAGCCCAACTTCAGTGTATGTTAGCATACGCTGAAAGCAAACACAGTCAATTTCAACCCCATCATAAATTAGCATTTTCTTCAAACCATTTACTTTAGACTAGTGCTAGAGAAAAGACGAAAAGGCCATCAGTCACCAACTGGAACTGTTTATCCTGATGCCATCAGTTCCTCTTACGAACACTGTAAGCACTGTTTTTCCTCCTGTTAGACAAAGCTCAAACACTACTAGGGGTTTCCTTTCCTGAGTTATACTATGGCAGTCACCCTATCTTTTAACAGTATCTAAACAGAAACCATCACTTTCTCCTCATTTAAGATACTAAAGAATGCTGGGTGGTGATAGCACATACCTTTTTTTTTTTTAAACTTTTTATTCTCTGCTCACTGCCCACCTCCCGATCACCCCTTCCCACAATCCTTCCTCTTTCCCCCTTCCCCTTCTCCTCTGAGTGGGTGGGACCCCCATGGTTATCCCACCCTCCCACCCTACTCCTCCACACACACCCGATCCCTGGCATTTCAAGTCTCCGCAAGGCTAGGCGCTTCCTCTCCCACTGGGGCCAGACAAGGCCCCACACACAGGCAACAGCTTTTGGGATAGCCCCTCTCCAGTTGTTCGGAACCCACATGAAGACCAAGCTGCACATCTGCCTCATATGAGCAAGGAGGCCTAGGTCCAGCCTATGTATGTTATTTGGTTGGTGGTTCAGTTTCTGAGAGCCCCAAGGGTCCAGGTTGGTTGACTCGGTTGGTCTTCCTGTGGAGTTCCTATCCCTTCTGTGGCCTGCACTCCTTCCTCCTGTTCCTCCATAGAGTGCCCAAGCTCCATCCACGGTTTGGCGCATGCCTTTAATCCCAGCACTTGGGAGGCAAAGGCAGGCGGATTTCTGAGTTTGAGGCCAGGCTGGTCTACAGAGTGAGTTCCAGGATAGCCAGGGCTACACAGAGAAACCCTGTCTCGCAAAAACCAAAAAAAAAAAAAAGTGTCCAAATATAGGCAATTCTATCAGCAAATGGAGAAGCCATGATGTCGCCTTCAGCATCTGCCTCCTTTCATTTCGTTTGTGAGACAGGATATCACCGTGAAGACCTGGCTAGCCTGAAACTCACTGAGACACACCTGCCTCTTCCCCCTGTGTGCTGAGATGCAAAGCATGCACCATCAGCATGGGCCTCAGAACAGAAGAAAGCAGACCCACTTTATGGAGCGGAGGGATGAAAGCTGAGACGAGCCTCTTACATTCCCCTCTAGAAGAACTGGATATCAGAGTCAACAGCACCCAGGAATAAATCCTGGGAAACTGCAAGTGGGTTCTGACCCCTACCAGTTACAGAAGGGAGTCATTCCATTGTAAGCACAGTAATAAATAGGAAGCCCTCAATGATAGCCAGTTATGGCGAACCAATATTGATTTATCTGATAACATAATGACTTCCCAAACAATTTCCCTTGCCCTGAGTAGAAGACCACACATAAGAGGATTCAAAGTTGTATTCTACAGCAGTTGCCTTGATTCCCCACTCCACAGCCTGGGCATGGGGAGGGGAAATGGTGTCACACTGGCTAGGCAGGGGCACTGCCACGGAGTTTGATTCCCAGCCTATTGCCTGCTTGTCCTAATGGATCAGACTAACCGTTGCAGAGGTACCTACACACTTTGCAATCTTCAATGAAATTAACTGTCTAGGACAAGATATAAAAATGGGTTGGCGGGTAAAGAAGAGGACTGGAGAACCCACATCAAAACCAGGCAGGTTTGGAGCGATGTATAATTTCAGAGCTCTGGATGCAGAGAGTCCTCAGGACAAGCGGGCTAGTTAGACCAGCTGGGATTGGTGAGTTCTGGTTTTATGAAGAGACTCTGCCTCAACCAATAAAGTAGAGAGAAATCCTGATGTCAACTTTGGACCTCCACATGAACACATGCTTGTACACACACACACACATACATATTTACACATATCTATACACATTACACACACAACCAAAAATTGTCTATAGAACTCCAAAAAAAAAGATATGGGATTTTTTTCTTTATTTTTCTCCTTTTTGCTTTGTTATATTTTTTTTTATTTTTAATGTTGGTTAATGATTATTATAAATTTTCCAAAACAAGTAGCAATAATTCTTCCTGTGATACTGGAAGATAATACAGTGGCTGTGAATACAGCACGTTCCTAAGCTTTTCTAGATCTGTCTTTCACATTCTCTCAGTTAGAAGTTGTTTATGCTAAAATATAACTTGTTTTGGTACAGGAAAAACAATGTTTAAGGTGGCCTCTAAAGCTCGCACTGCACCCAACCTTGACATGCCACTGTAAAAGCCAGGACTAGCTAGGACATGTTCTAAATCAGGGGACACTCCTTTCCCAGCTAAGGTTAGAACAACTGGTGAACAGCTGTTGCAAATCTGTAACCAGGAGAGAGACTGGAGGTAAAATTAGACACAGGGATGTGAAGACTGGCTCATTGGAATAGGTGGCTGGCAAGTCTGGTCAGCTCAAATGGAGCTGAGACTAAGAAAGCCACCCTAAGCCATTCCGTGCACTGCCTATTGGCTTGAGTAGTCAAACCTTGCCCAGGCAGAAAGGTGAGAAAAAAATCAAGCCAATAGAACAAGAGGACATCTCAGAGACAAGGAAATTTGGATGGCTAACTATATAAAACTACTTTAAACTAGAACCGAATTTCTTCTGAACAGGTAAATGGAAAAACAACCAACCACAATAAAAACACACACTCACCCTCCCAAAAGAATGTGCTGTCCAAAGGACAGATACCTTCTCACAAAATAAGAAAAAAGAAAAAAGCCTTGGCTATAGGCTATAGGATGTGAATGGTGTAACAACAGTACTCAGACATGAATCCTCAAAAAAATAAAATAATTAAATCTTAAAAGGAAAGAAATTACATAAAAATAACTAACTTCTCATTATCAAAAGACACCTTTAAAAATACACATCTTAACCAAAATATACAAAACATGTTATAAATCATAGGAAAAAGTCTTTTTCCAATAATTTATTTCTTTATTCACTTTACATCCAGATCAAAGCCCCCTCCATCCCTCCCTCCTAGTCCCATCCTTGCAAATCCCTCCCCTGTCACCCTCTCCCCTTTTCCTCAGGGGGCCCCCCTTAGGTATTTACCCACCCTGAAGCATCCCAGCAGGAGCAGGACTAAGCACATCCTTTCCCACTGAGGCCCAGCCAGGCCGTCCAGGTCGGGGACTAAAGTGAACAAAAGACAGGGCTCTGGTCTGCACGTCTTGTAACACACATCTTCTAAGATTTCAAGGCCAGGTTCGTAAACAGGTGACAATTTCTGGTTAAAATTAGTACAATAGCAGTCCTACAGTCAGGGCAGCCAGTATTTATTGGGCTTTTCAATCATTCTTTCTCTTCTGAAGACAGCGTCTCCCTGTGTTGCCCAGGTTGGCATATCCCAGATATGCCTTCCCACGTGTCTCCATATCAGGAGATCTCTGAGGCACACTGCTTTGCTTGTTGGGTGCATCGTAGGGGTGCTGCTCTGGGATTCCCCACACCTACTGCGGACTAGGCCCAGAAAACAAGGGTTGTGTTTGATCTTAATTGTCTACTTGACTAGATTCAGAGTCACCATGAAACCTTACCTCCAAGTGTCTCTATCAGAGGTTTAACTGAAGAGGGAAGACCCATCCCAAATGTGAGCACTATCTCCATGAACTGAAGTCTCAGGCTGAATAAACAAAATGGACAGAGCACCAGAACCCACCTTGTTCTGCTTCACAGCTGTGGCGCTAATGTGACCAGCCTCCATATGCTCCCCACACCATACTATCTTCTTCCCTCAAAATGTAAGTCCAAATCACCCTTGCATTCTTAAGTTGCCCTCACTATGTAGTTTATTGAGGTGTTGAAGAGGGTAACTGAAGCAGCAGGTGTCCTTTATATTCTTGAGACTGGTTAAAAACAACAACAGCAAAAAAAAAAAACAAAAACAAAAAAAAAAAAAAAACAAAAAAAACACTTCAAAAACAAACAAAAAAAAAAAACTACAACAAAAAAAAAAAAAAAAAACTCAAGGATTCTAGCTAGAATCAGGACAACTCTGGCTTGGGGTAATGACCAAAAAGGAAAATTAAAATATTGTTTCCGCAGCGCCTCAGACATTCCACGTCTTTCCACAAATACTTTCATACAGAGGTAAGTGCCATGCCTCTATTCAGGAGAATTGGCATCAATTGGCAGAAAGAAAGCCATGGGCAAGCTAGTGCTATGGACCAGTTCTGAGCTGGGGCTTTGTGAAAAGTGGGGGATGGGCTGGAGAGATGGCTCAGTGGTTAAGAGCACTGACTGCTCTTCCAAAGGTCCTGAGTTCAATTCCCAGCAAACACATGGTGACTCACAACCATCTGTAATAGAACCTGATGCCCTCTTCTGGTGTGTGTCTAAAGACAGCTACAGTGTACTCATAAAGTAAATAAATCTTAGAAAGAAAGAGAGAAAGAAAGAAAGAAAGAAAGAAAGAAAGAAAGAAAGAAAGAAAGAAAGAAAGAAAGAAAGAAAGAAAGAAAAGAAAAGAAAAGAAAAGTGAGGGCTGGTCACAGACATGGGACCCTGTGTCTTCATAAAAGCCAGGGCACTGTAGGGGCGGAAAGGTGTGGTCTCTTTCCTTACCTCCTGTAAGGGTTATGGTGAATACACCTGTAACAAAAGATAGAGAAACAAGAGAAAGGCTTAACAAAACTATTCAAAACGTTTAATGGGACAAGACTCGTTAAAACTGAAGACTCAAAGACCCTGGGACATCTACCCATTTTTATATTTTTGCTTGATGGAGAGTGGTGAGCTTTGTAAAATATTATTTTACGAGAACATATGATCTAATGACAATGGGCTTAGGGGTAAGGACATCCTAGCAAGGTCTATCTCCCTAGGTTCTTCTTGACCCCTCTGGGTAGCTATTCCATACCCTTGGACATGACCAGGATCTCCCTGGAACAGAGATCTTCCAGAGAGGATGTGCTGCCCTAGGAGCTGATCTGGGCAAACACCCACAGCCATTTGGACTTAGATTTGGCTTCCTGCCCACTCCATGCTGATACATAACTCCTTTCTTCTTGGTTTTATCTTCAGTGTGCTCATGGCAGCTTTTAGGTCACAATGTGTTGTACAAGCAGGATGGGAGGATCATTGACATCATGTTCTGTGTTCAGGATGACTGAATCCTAGCTTTGAGGAACAGTGAATGGGGTGTATACAACACAAAATAAGCTGCTAGAATAAATTCAGGAAACATTTTCTAGTTTAATAATAATGACTATTAGTAAGTCTTATAAAAGACCTAGATATTTTTATTCCTTTCTTTAAAATATTAGATTTCTGTTTTATTTTATTTTATTTATTTATTTATTTATTTATTTATTTATTTATTTTGGTTTTTCGAGACAGGGTTTCTCTGTGTAGCCCTGGCTGTCCTGGAACTCACTTTGTAGACCAGGCTGGCCTCGAACTCAGAAATCTGCCTGCCTCTGCCTCCCGAGTGCTGGGATTAAAGGCGTGCGCCACCACGCCCGGCTTTATTTTATTTTTAAAGATTTATTTTACTTTTATTACATGTATATGTCTGAGTGTGCTCAAGAAGGCAGGCATGACAGGCCAGAAGTGTCAGATCTCCTGGAGCTGGAGTTACATGTGAGGAGTTACATGTGAGGAGTTACATGTGAGGAGTTACATGTGACTGTGAGCCACCTGACACGGGTACCGGGACCTGAATTCAAGTTCTCTGCAAGAGTGGTGTGTGATCTTAACCACTGGGACATCTCTCCAGCTCCATAAAATATTAGATCTTTAAATCTAGGTTTTTAAAATTCTCTATCACTTCTGCTCTCAGGCAGAAGCCATCCATTTCCCAGAGCTGTGTCTGTGATAACTGATTTGAATCTGGTCACAGTGGCTAGCTTGACCACGTCCCAAGACTGCAGCTCACATCCACGAGCCCTAGCCCTTTGTTTATGATGAGGCCTAGACAAACAGATGTGGATGGAGCAATCAGATGGATACAGCAGCATTGCATCAGGAAAAGGAAGCCACCGTAGCAAAATCCACACCCAGGCTAAGTTGTTCCCAAACTCATTCCTATTTAGACTGCTGTATATCTAAACTAGTAATGAAAGAATGGAATTAGCGTAGAACAGTCAATCATCTAAGGAAGTTAATTCAAAACTACTAGGGGAAGCTGAATGTGGGGATACATGACCTAATCACAGTACTCAGGAGGCAGAGACAGGCAGATCGAAGTGAGTTCAAGGCCAGCCTGGTCTATGTAGCAAGTTCCAGGCCAGTCAAGTGTACATTGTTAGACTCCTTCTCAATAAATAAATTAATTACAAAATAAATATCATTCTCAACAACAAAAAACTACTACTTTTCAGGGCCCAGGGAGACAGATTGGTCGTTAAGGGCTCTCTATGCAAGCTGTTCAGATCTGAGTTCAATTCCCCAGCTCCCATGTGAAATTCTGAGTCATAATTGATAAACGTTGGGAGATGGAGATAGGAAAACACCTGGAGCTTGCTGACCAGACAGTCTAACCAAAATGGTGTCCTCTGGGTCCTACAAAGAGACTCTTAAAAAAAGAAAAAAGGTGGGTGGCTTTTGAAGAAAGTTATCTTTTCCTCCCACACTTGTGCACACACACATACACACACACCAAACAAAACAAAAATACACCAATATATTTAAAAATTCTAAGTTGAATTCAAGTACTTGAGTGTTGTTATTTAGACTCATTAAAATCTTTCACCTTGGTCTGGAGAGATGGCTCAGCGATTAAGAGCACTGACTGCTCTTCCAGAGGTCCTGAGTCCAATTCTCAGCCACCACATGGTGGCTCACAACCATCTGTAATGAGATCCAATGGCCTTTTCTTGTGTGTCTGAAGACAGCAACAGTGTACTCATAAAAAACTTTTTTAAAAAAGGTCTCTCACCTTCAACCTTTTGGAATTGTAGTCCTCATCCAACCAGAATCTGAGGCTACGTAACTACCAGAATGGTTTTTTCATTTGTTTTTTGTTTTTAAAGCAATTCCTGGTGGCACATGACCAATACCCAGGAGGCAGAAGCAGGCAGATTTCTGTGAATTGAAGACCAGCCTGGTCTACAGAGTGAGTTCCAGGATAGCCAGGGCTATACAGAGAAACCCTGTTTCGAAAAATAAAAGAAATCAAACAAACAAACAAACAAGAGTGTTTCTTTAGCTTTAACTTTAATAAAAGGAATGAGGGTACAGATCCTGGCGAGAATGAAGACAGTCTATAAACAGAGCTGGTGCTTCTCCTTTGGGTGTCACACTATCAAAAGGATGGCTTCCAAGAAATTGGAATCCCCATCACTATGCTTTATACTGGAGAAAGAAAGAAAGAAAGAAAGGAAGAAAGAAAGAAAGAAAGAAAGAAAGAAAGAAAGAAAGAAAGAAAGAAAGAAAGAAAGGAAGGAAGGAAGAAACGGAGAAAGAAAGAAAGAAAGAAAGAAAGAAAGAAAGAAAGAAAGAAAGAAAGAAAGAAAGAAAGAAAGAAAGAAAGAAAGAAAAGGACAGGGCTCTGTAACCACAAGAGAGTCTGTCTTCCAGAAAGAGATTTCACATAGTTCTGACAACTTATCAGACAGCCTTGCGGGAGAAATTGGAGCCCAGAAAATAATGCGGTAATGACAGGCAGGACCTCGTCTTGACTAGGATTGCTTTGCCACTGTACCTATTGCCCTCTGCCTAGACCAATACCTCACACTCACAATGGGACCCCAAAGAGGTGGGAGACACCGATGGCCTCTTTTCTGTGGTGACACTGGATACATCTTTCTGTCTCTTGCTTTCACTTGTTTCTTTAATTAGCTTATTGAAGACAGGTGGTCAAGCACCAGTACACGGCCATGGCCTGGTCTCTGTGGTAACAAGTGTTGGAATGAGACTAGAAGTAAGATATGCCAGGGGGCAGTGGTGGCCCATGCCTTTAATCCCTGCATTTGAGAGGCAAAGGTCTCTGTGAGTTGGAGACTAGGCTGGTCCACAGAGTGAGTTCCAAGGCAGCCAGGGCTAAACAGAGAAACCCTGTCTAAAAACAAACAAACAAAAACAAAAAACAAAAACAAAGCAAAACAAACAACAGCAGCAGCAGCAAAAGCAACAACAGAAAGAAAGAGAAACAAAGGAAGGAAGGAAAGAGAGAAAGAAAAGAAACAAGATATGCCTTCCCCTACTTCTCTTGATGGGCACTGATTATTGCTGCTGTGTGGGTATCGCTGTAACCTACTTTGGGCTTGTGGGGAGGGAGCTGGGTGACAGGAGCACAAGACTGAGAAGAGCCCCCACCCCCACCCATTCATTCATTTCAGAATAGTTAATCTTTTCCACTCAGTAAATGAACTGTGAATTACAAGAGTCTCTCAGATCAGAAACAGAACTCAGTGAAAGATCCCAGAGGGAATGAGGCCTCAGGAAAAGGAGAAAGACACTTAGCTCTGCAAGCTGTGACAGGGACAGGTGTGTGGCAGACAGTCTCCAGGGACCATGTCTCCACCCGCTGAAGCTTCGTCACCCCAGGGGACAGCCAACTTAGAAACCAATTAGTCAAAGTGCTGAGTGTCAGTCAACCAAAGTAGCAAGAACTCTGGGAGGAAGAGAGGCAAGGCTCTCGACGAGTGGGAGACCCCAGTTCAGAGTGTCACCAAGAGAGGAAGGCCCTGGACAGAATGGTCAAGACTGAAGATGAGCAGAGATGTTATAAGGAATAGATTGCTATGGCTCCTTTTCAACAGGCGGTGTGTTGAGAGCTCATCAGAGTTACAGGGAAGCCGGAAGCACTAAGTCCTCCCTCTCCTGACTGACTGCGGTGCCTACTTGTCTCAGAACTCTGGGAATTAGAACAGTCACCAGTGGTCTGGGCCCACGAAGAGGGGTGGGGGTGGGGGCAGTCTCTAACCCCACGTGACTCATTAGAGCAGGCATTGTGCCTTCAATCAGTGAGATGGAAAATTTGACCGTGGAGCAAGAGAAGAGGGAACTTCTCTAGATCCAGGACTTTAAAAGCGACTATCTTATGTCACTTTAGTCCAAGGGTCAAGTTTGCTTTTTCTCTGTGCTGACATCCCTCTTTGCAGAATGGTAAGTTAAAAATAGCTTTAAATGGTATGTTAAAAATGTCTTAGTTTTCACTGGTCTCTTGGATTTATTATCCAAACTCCTACCCATTTGAGAACACCAAGTAGTGTTCCCAACATCACCTTGTGTGAAGGTCCTGTAAAAGTCTGTTTGTGTTCGGATTGGTGGCCAACACCAGAAATACCAATCTGCACCTGAGAGGCTAACATTGGTAATACCAGGCAGTTCTTGAGAGGCTGAGACAGGAGAATTCTGAATTTGAAACCCGTTTGTTGCAAAAGCCCTTGTGAGAGAATGGTACTCTTGACCTCGTGTGGTCCAGCCTTCACAAGGGGGATGCTGGGAAAGGAGGGAGAACAGTAGATTTAGATGAACCTTCTTGGAGGAGCCATTTAACAACCCCTAACTCTCACGTTCATGCTTGACAATAGAGCTTAAAAATACAAATAGGGGCTGGAGAGATGACTCAGCGGTTAAGAGCACTGACTGTTCTTCCAGAGGTCCCAAGTTCAATTCCCAGCAACCACATGGTAGTTCACAACCATCTGTAATGGGATCTGATGCCTTCTTCTGGTGTGTCTGAAGAGAATGACAGTGTACTCCCATGCATAACATAAATAAGTAAATCCTTTTTTAAAGAATAGCAGTCTTATTTAATTTCCTTTTTGACCCCAAGGCCTCACATACTAAGCAAACTCCCTTAATTAAATTTTTATCACTGTAACAAAGTTACCTGACCCCTCAACCCCCCCAGAAAACCTAAAGAAAGAGCAACTTTATTTTGTCTTGAGGTTTCTCAGTCCATGATCACCTACCTGGTCCTGAATTGCATGCCTGGCATGTCTTAACTGCAGGAGAATGTAGCAGAGACCATTCATTTCTTGGCAGACAAGAAGCAAAGAGAGCCCCACCCCCTGTGACCTAAGTCTTGCCTCCTAAAGTTTCCAAAACCTCTGGAAACAGCCATCAGGGAACCAGCAGGTCAAACATGAGTCTATGGAGGATCTTTCATCTTCAACCCAAAACTTCCACACTTTACCACTGAACCACTCCCTAACCTTACCAGGTTAATCTCACAGTCCATTTATTAAAATTAAGTAACAAGTTTGTATACTTTGGCAAGGCATAAAAATTAATAAAGACATAAATTGTATCACTCCTAGGCAGGGTAGTGGAGGCACAGGACTTTAAGGCTGGCTGGTAGATCTCTGAGTTTGAATCTAGCCTGGTCTACAGGGTGAATTCCAAGACAGTCAGAGCTATACAGAGAAACTCTATCTCAACATCCACCCCCAGCCCCAAAAGAAAAGAAAAATCACCCCAGAAGGATCTAGAAGATGAGTCGCAGAGCGGACTTCACAGGGACAGACACAAGAGAGGAAGTGTATCATCCTGTAGACATGTTTTCTAGTTTCTGTACCTAAAATACTTTTTCACTAGCCAGTGCTAAAATTCTGAAATACAATAATAAGTCTCAGACAACTTCATAGTTCCCAGAGCATCGTCCTTCCTACAACCCAGCATCATCCTTCAGGGGCAGCTTGTAGAATTGCATCTTAGCTTTCGGTCTGTCAGTTAGGGATTGATTAACCACGGGGCGCGGGGGGGGGGGGTAACTGCGCAAATGGGGAGAGGGGGCTTACCACACACCAGGAGGAACAGCACCTTCCCTCTGGCCCTGTCTGTGCCTGCTGTATGCCATGCTCTGACCCTAGCACTGCGGAGCCTGGACACTCTAAACTGTGGGCTTCCCAGAGGGGCAGCTTTGTGAGGCTGAACACAGGATCGACATTTCTCTCGGTACTCTCAGGAGGTAGGTTTACTGCTGAAGTCATTGTGCCTCGCTCTCTCTTCTGGCTTTAACCCTCTGCAGAGCCTGGTTATGCTGTTTAGGTTTGTGAAGTACAAATTAGCATAATCCGATTAGATTAGCGGGTGAGGGGGCCTTTGGTCTGAAAAGCAGAAAAGAAAAGGGTCTCACAAAGGGAGAAGCCTGGAGGAGAGAGGGGAGGGGTGGGCACTGCCCTCTGTGCTGCGGGCAGCCTGAATGCTTGCACCTGCACAAGCCCTCTTGTAAATAAGGACTCTCAGATGGTATTAGACAGGGGACTGAGGACCAGGGAGCCTGGGAGAGGGAAGCATGGGGAGGAGAAAGGCGAGAAGGCAGCTCTGCATTCTATTAATTGATTTATCTGGATGGCTGAAGCAAGGGCTGCTGACGGAAGAGAGTGACTGACTCGCTCCTACTCAGCACTGAGAGCGTTAGCCTCCTAATCTGCCCCGCGGAGATAACATCTGAGAATCTCTGCAAGACAGTGATAAGGGCTTGACTTTATTCGAGAAGGGAATCAAGTTCAGTGGGGGTTTGATTTTAGTCGGTTCTGAATTTGGACGTCCGCATCCTTCCTTTGCTTCTGGAAAAGACAAAAACAGAAACAGAAAGAAAGAAAAAAAAAAAACAGAAAACAACTATGTGGTGGTATAGACGGTGGGAGTCATCTTCGGCTGCTGGGTAACTTGCATTTAAAACCACAATAGACAAACTGAGCGAGTCAATGGTTTTTAATAGGCAAAGTCAGGGAAATCGATTGAGTATTGTTTTCTCTACAGTTAGTGGGTGTGACCAAATTTGTCATTATTTTGAAACATAAAAAATGACTCCATGTTCACAAGAATAAATGTTAAATCTCAATCAAGTGGTATGTATGTGTGTGTGTGAGTGTGTGTATGTGTGCTCAAGTGTGTGTGTGTGTGTGTGCCCATGTGTGCCTGTTGAGATCAGAGCTCAAGGTTGGGCGGTTTTTCTCTATCAGTCTCCATCTTATTCATTCATTCATTCATTCATTCACTCATTCATTCGGTGTTTAGAACCAGGCTCTGTCGCTGAACTCTGCACATATTGATTGGCTAGCAGAGGACCATCGTTCTGAAAGCGCCCGGACTCTGGCCCTCCTAGCATCACTACTTCCACGCCCGGTGTTCTGTGTGGCGTTGGGGATTTGAAGTCAGGTCTTCATGCTTAGGTGGCAGGCATTTTGCTGACTAGACGGTCTCATTAGCTCCAACATCCACCTAAAAAGTAGATGTGGCAGCTCACACCTCTAATCTTAGTGCTGGGGGGAACCAAGACAAGTGGATCTGAAGTTCAGTGGCCAGTCGTTTCGGGAGGGGGATGTTATTTTTTGTTTTTGTTTTTATTTGTTTTTTTTTTAATCTCTGTGTGTGTGTGTGTGTGTGTGTGTGTGTGTATGCACATGGAGACTGAAGAACAACTGTGTGGAGTCCGTGGGGTTTGAGGATTGAACTTGGGTTGTAAGGCTCCCTTGGCAAGCACCTTAAACTGCCAAGTCACCTCACGGCTCCCCTAAAAGGCCTAAGAAAGAGTAAAAGAAAACTTGCCTTTGCCAAAACAGCAACCCTG
Organism: Mus pahari; assembly: GCF_900095145.1. Taxonomy (NCBI): domain Eukaryota; kingdom Metazoa; phylum Chordata; class Mammalia; order Rodentia; family Muridae; genus Mus; species Mus pahari. The sequence continues at coordinate 7,891,420 of NC_034595.1, read as the reverse complement.
GTTCAGCACCTGCCTCCCTGTTCACTTCCTGCCCTCTTTTTGTTTTTGTTTTTGTTTTTGTTTCTTGAGACAGGGTTTCTCTGTATAGCCCTGGATATCCTGGAACTCACTCTGTAAGACCAGGCTGGTCTCAAACTCAGAAATCTGCCTGCCTCTGCCTCCCAAGTGCTGGTATTAAAGGCATGCGTCACCACTGCCCACCTCTGGCCTGGTCTTAAGTTTGACTGCTAGACTCTTCAAAGTCACAAGTTCTTGTAACTGTAGCTTGAGGAATGGAGTCATTAAATCATGGTTAGAAGGATAAAAGCAGCATTTATAATATCCTTCTTGACCCTGTAGACGTACAATGAGGGTTACTTACATTTACTGCAGGTGTTTACACTTCGACTCCTTCTCAGCCCAGATCTGAGTGTTCAGGTGCATTTACATCGTGTGTCCAAGAAGGTTGGATTATGAACGCCATGAACGGAGTGCAGAGTTGTGAGGCCCAGTCAGCGTGTGCACCTCAGTTCCCATGGTGTCTCTCCTCTTGAAGTCAGAGCCCACATTCTCTCAGGGAGGAACAAAGGATATGTTTCAAGCTAATTTCAAAAGCTCTGCAAGTATGAAGGCAGGGAAGAAAATAGCCCTGGTATGAGAGTCGCTGAGCTCTTGAGGCCTCCTGCCCCGGGGGAAGAGTAAGCAACAGCAGGCAGGAGTGGAGCTCATTAGTCTCCTGAAGGCTCCAGGAGAGCTGATGGTCTACATCCCTTCACAAACCCCCTGGGTGGCACCAGAGGTAGTGGAGCAGGGTGTCCCAAGTCAGACAAGGCACTCTACATAGACAAGTTACTTTTGTGCCTTCCCACACAAATTTTAGTGAGGGTCTGTTCCAAAAAAAAAAAAAGTCTGACTTTTCGGAGACATTTCATATCATGGTAGAGATATACAAAAAGAATGTCATTTGATCACACATGGAAATAAAAGTATACTATGATTAAATAAGATTAAAACAATATAAGGAAATATATTAATATAACTCACATCAATTTCAATATTCCTTGCACTACAGAGTTTCTATCTGTAATGTCACTTTCTATCAGAGACTCATGGGTTAAAGGCTTGGTCCACAGTGAATGGCGCTACTGGGATCTGGTAGAAACCTTAGGGGGTAGAGTCTATTTGGAGGAAGTTTGATCTCATGGGGCTGTGTTCAAAGGGTCTAGTGGGGTACCAGTCCTCTCCTCTCTTTCTCTTTGTTTCCTGCAACATGAGATGAACAGTTCTCTTCCCCAGTGTGTCCCACCATGGTGTGATGTTTCATAAGCTTAAAGCAACAAGAACACGAGACCATGGTCTGAAACCTCCAAAACCATGAGCCCCCTTATACATGGGTGTTTGCACACTGGGACACAAAGCCGACAGTGCATGCATCTTTGTTCTTTTGTTTTGGTTGTTTCCTTCTTTCAGGGGACAATTCTTTTTCTAGCACGGGATATGTATTCCATCATTTCTATAAGAAAGAAATGTTGGTTTCAGAACAGAGAGAGTGAGGAGGCTGTGTCTGGCCCCTGCTCTCACAGCCATTGCAGTACATTGAGCTCCATAGAAACAGCGCTGGGGCAAGCGCTAGCCGGACGAGCACTGGGCGACTTTGCCTCACGGAGGAAAATCAACTAAACATGGGCAAAGGAGATCCTAAGAAGCTGAGAGGCAAACTGTCCTCATATGCATTCTTTGTGCAAACCTGCCAGGAGGAGCACAAGAAGAAGCACCCGGATGCTTCTGTCAACTTCTCAGAGTTCTCCAAGAAGTGCTCAGAGAGGTGGAAGACTATGTCTGCTAAAGAAAAGGGGAAATTTGAAGATATGGCAAAGGCTGACAAGGCTCGTTATGAAAGAGAAATGAAAACCTACATCCCCCGCCCAAGGGGAGACCAAAAAGAAGTTCAAGGACCCCAATGCACCCAAGAGGCCTCCTTCGGCCTTCTTCTTCTGTTCTGACTATCACCCCAAAATCAAAGGCGAGCATCCTGGC
>NC_034595.1:7886984-7888879 GCF_900095145.1 Mus pahari | reverse complement strand
GGTTTTATTTTTGGGTTTTTTTTTTCATCTTCAGTTGTCTCTGATGCAGCTTATACGAAGATAATTGTTGTTCTGTTAACTGAATTCCACTCTGTAATTGCAAAAAAAAAAAAAAATGTGGCTGTTTTGTTGACATTCTGAATGCTTCTAAGTAAATGCTTTTTTTTATTAAAAAAAGAAAAGAAGGAAGTGTTGATCTGCCACAGACCTACTGGACAGGACTTCCATATTCCAGCTCCAGGGAACATGCCTTTGAACCACTTCCTCATCAGAACCTAGTTTAGATTTTGATGAGATAAGACAGTAATATTTCTCTATTCAAATTTACTCCATGTAACTTTCAATAACTTCTTTCTCTTCCCCCTCTTCCTCCTCCTTGTCTTCCTCTGCCTCCTTGCCTTTCTCCTCCTCCTCTTCTTCCTCTTCCTCCTCTTCTTCTTCCTCTTCCTCCTCTTCCTCTTCCTCCTCAGGGTCTCATTGTGTAGCCCTGGCTGAACCGTCAACTCCTTATTAAGTCCTTCTCACTAATGGGGAAAGACTGTTCATAGCAGACCTCCTCCATCACACTTTTATTTAATTAAAAACATCAAAGACAGGGCCTCCTTGAAAGATTTTGTCAGTAATCCAAAGGGCACAAGCCTTAGAGCACCTATGACTCAAAATTTGGAACCCCAAAATCCATTTTAACCTTAAAATCGATTTTTGGGGGATGAGTGCTTCAAGACAGGGTTTCTCTGGGTAGCCCTGGCTGTCCTGGAACTTAGTCTGTAAACTAGTCCGGCTTCAAACTAAGAATCTGCCTTCCTCTGCCTCAAGTGCTGTGATTAAAGGCATGCACCACCACTGCCCAGCTATAATCTTATTTATGACAAACAAACACTACAAATAAAGCTATAACATAAATGAAATGTTGGAGGAGATATTTATTGCTCACACCATAGAAGAGGGTTCATCTCTTTCATATGTAAATGTCTTTCAAAATGGGAAGAAAAATATGAAAAAAATCAATAGAGAAGGGAGGGAACAAAAATAAAATTGACCCACACATATACGAAGTCACCTCACCTGGGATAAGAAAATGCAAATGAAACTGTGCTTCACCTGTCAGGTTGGCAAGGATCTCAGCAACTGTCAACAGGGTCTGCAGGTGACACTGTGTGAGAATGAAAACACCTGGATCACTGCTGAAACGTCACCATCCTGCAGATGCGCAGGCCCTGCAAGCTTGCCAACAGAAATGTGTTGATGGGGTTCTTTGTACACTTGTTCCTAGCAGCAAAACTGGAGCCACCCCAGTAACGTTCAGTGGAGGCCTGTCTAACAGGAGCACTGCCATAGAAGATGTTAAAAAAGAATGTGAAAATCCTCTATGACTTACAAGACTATAGGATGTGACATTAAGAGATTAAGAAAGAGGAAGGAAAAAGATAGTTTTATTTGCATATGCCCACTGGAAAATTGGGTAGAAGAGGGAGGGCGGATGGATAAGTCCCACACATGTCATATTCAATAGAATGGGAGGAGGGTTGTTTGTCCATTTTGAGGGTTGGGACTTGAACCTAGGACTTAGAGCACAAACCTTGTGCTCTACCATCAAGCTATCCCCCAGCCTCAGCACAATTTTCTATCTTATGAGTGAATTTTATCTTCAAAATATTTTCAAGGGTCCAGCTTGATCTCCATGGCTTTCTCTAGAGTGTTTAAGGGAATCTAAGCTTATCCACTCCTTGTCGCCACTACTCACTGGCCTCTAGCTGCTCGCTGGTACCTAGGAGAGGAGAGGAGAGAGGAGTGTGCTGCCAGATTTCACTGATAATACACACACACACACACACACACACACACACACAGAGAGAGAGAGAGAGAGAGAGAGAGAGAGAGAGAGAGAGAGAGAG
>NC_034595.1:7884995-7886919 GCF_900095145.1 Mus pahari | reverse complement strand
AGAGAGAGAGAGAGAGAGAGAGAGAGAGAGAGAGAGAGAGTCATTTTACAACTTGAGTGACAGATACCTAATCCTTCCAGAATTTTTCCAGGTACCTAACCTCATTTGCCAACAGCTCTTTTAAAAATCCATCCTCTGTGATCACTGAGATGGAATTCAAGGGGTTCCATGCATATCGGTTTCTGGTAGAATTGTACTCTTTCAGATATACTATGAAAGAAAATAGCACAAGGCTATACATATGTGCATATATACATATACACATATAAAGTAAAATTACATCTTGATTTATTTGGTAAAATATTAAAAATATACTGAAGTTATTATCTGACTTCTGGAGAAGATGCAAGTAATTTCAACATAGCATTCCACTTATCCCAGGGTAGAATATGGTCACAGTGGTTATGTGACTATGTACAAAGTAGTTTTCTGAACCCAGGAAGTCTAATTCTCTTTCCCTCTCCCTCTTCCTCTCTTTCTCTCTCTGAAGAAAAAAATTATTTTGAGTGCAATAGTTGGAGATACACACACATATATACATATATATATACATACACACATACACACATATTATATATATATATATATATATATATATATATATATATATATATGTTATGTTATATATATATATATATATGTTACATGCAAACCTGGTGCCCACATTTGCCAGAAAAGCCCATCAGATCCCCCAGATAGCTCTGAGCTACCATGCGGATGCTAGGAACTGAACCTGAGTCCTCTGCAGGAGCCCACTGGACTATTTCTCTGGCCTCTTTGTCTAGTCCTTTCAAACCTAACACTTGCACATGATTAGCTGACAAAAAAACCAAAGAAACAAACAAAACTGATACAAAGAAGGTTTACAGAGAGCAAGATCTTCCACCCAGCATAGAACACCTTCTGTGCAAGCCCTTAAGTCCTCCCGTCTCACTCTTTCTGCCATCTTCCCTCACTGTCACCATCGTGGGAATGAATGTTCTGGGGGATGCTCTCAAGAATACTAAGAGAGGCAAACACCAGTTCCCCATCAGGCAGTGTTCTAAAGCCGTTGCTTGGTTCTTACCTGTGGTGATGGAGCACGGACACATTGGTGAATTTGAGATCACTGATGATCACAGACCTGGAAAGATCATTGTGAACCTCACAGGAAGGTTGAACAAGTGTGGAGTTATAAGCCCTAGGTTTGATGCTCAACTCAAAGACCTAGAGAAGTGGCAGAACAATCTGCTCCCATCACAGCAATTTGGTTTCATTGTATTGACAACCTTGGCTGGCATCATGGATTGTGAAGAGGGAAGACAAAAACATACAGGAGGGAAAATCCTGGGGTTCTTTTTTGTTTGTTTGTTTTTTTAATGTAAAGCATAAATAAAAAGCCTTTGTGGACAAAAAACAAGTCCTCCCATCTCTCTAACTCTAGAGAGCTGAGACCAGGACAGCAGAAGAGATGGTGGAGCCAGTGTGGTGGAAGGACATACAGTGAGTGTTTGAAGTGGCCTGGTCTGCCATGCTTGCATTACGGAGTAGTAAGGGGAGAAGAGGCAGAACAGATCTGCATGCTGGAACTGGAAAACACAGAGCTGTCTCATGCCAGTGCCCGACAGGTGCCCAGCACAGAGACATCTGTGCCACTGAAGACATCACACATGTGACACAGCTGTCTACTCAGAGGTCCATGGGTGTTGACCACAGCCTGATACTTCCAGAACAGGAAGCGTCCTCTTTCTAGGGTCTCTGGTGCTTATTTACCCAATAGTATGCCTGGCCTTGAGATTCTGTGGATGTGGTTCGAGTCAACAAGAATTAAGGATGCAGATGTAAAGCTGGGCGTGGTGGCGCACGCCTTTAATCCCAGCACTCGGGAGGCAGAGGCAGGCGGATTTCTGAGTTCGAGGCCAGCCTGGTCTACAAAGTGAGTTCC
>NC_034595.1:7869218-7884940 GCF_900095145.1 Mus pahari | reverse complement strand
AAAAAAAAAAAAAAAAGATGCAGATGTAAAGAAAACAGCCATGGAAAGTCACCCGGGCTTTACATGATGAAATTATTCTGTATAAAACCTGCTGAAAATAAAGTTCTGATTCATCAGTGTGAACCTGCACAGTTATATGTTCTTAGATGTTCAGTAAAATGGCAACAATGACATTGATATAATATGTGCACGTAACTAGGGCTGGGGGTGTTGCTCAGTGGTAGAGTGCTTGACAAACATTCCCAAGATCCCAGGTTCACTCCTCAGGACCACAAAAAAAGAAGTAAATATAATTAATAGAATACAATTAATGTTGTATTAGCAGATATTATTATATAGGAGAAGTTCTTGGGTTCAGTGTCTGGCCCCTGGCCTCCTGAGATCCTTGGAGGTCAGTCCAGCCTAGCATTCCTTTCTTAACACCTGCTGCAAAGCCCTTGCTTTGCATTGCTATAGGACTTTCAGATCCCTCAGTGTCCGTTGACCTTTCTAGCTAAGGATGTGACTTTTGACTAACCTTTGGCCTGTGGGTCAGCAGTTAAGCTGCCCATTATCCCCAACCCCTTTCATCTCTTGCCTTTTTAAGGACAATGGCAGTTGTGCATAATTTAATACTTATTTTGACTGTCCAAGCCATTCTTAGGTGATGAAATTCACAAGACAGGTGCTGTAAGGGGTATTATTCTTGGATGGTAATTATGGGAAACTTTAAAGAGAAGTATTAGACTGTGCTGTAGAAAATATTTACTCTCACTCAGGGGTTTCTACCCTGCCTTTGGTCATTCAGTTCCGGCATAAATGACACACAACCTTTAAATTTATAATAAGCCTTAGTCAGCAGTAGAGCTGGGCACATATCTACTCTCTCTGCTATTATGTCTATTTCCCTCCCAATAACCCCACAATATGACTTGCCATGTTCCATCTGGGCTGCTCTTAACTCCAACTGATCAGCCTTCACGGCTTTGATGTCAAGATTCTTACCCCCATGATGTCTTACCATGGGGATCTTATGTGGTACAACTGTCTAGAAAAGGAAAGGAGGGGAGGGGAGGGGAGGGAGGGAAAGGGAGGGGAGGGAAGGGGAGGGAAGGGAAAGGAAGGGGAGGGGAGGGAAAGAAGACAGTATGTTGTTGTGAGGATGTCAGCTGAGGGAAAAGGTGTCAGTTGATGCTAATTTTTTTCTAAACTAAGGAATATGAAAAGTTTTTTTTTTCCAAGTCAGGACAGAGACCCTAAAAGTGGAGAGATGTTTAGTATGTTGATGAAATTATACCTAAAAATTACAGGACGATTTATTTTCTTAAATAATTTATTTGTAATAAATTAACAGTTAAATAGCAAATTATAATCAATGGTCAAGAACTCACAAAACATACTAACAGATTTTTAAAAAATCTTTGGTTGGCACATCTACTCACATTCTACAAAGCATGATAATTTTGTGTCACAAAAAGCATGTGAAGATCACTAAATGCTTTCAAGAAGAGGTTAATGTAACGGCAAGGCGCTTTTATTTGTTTTCAACCCCAGATACACGTTGACTGATCAGCACTAAGGAAAAGCTGGAGAGGGTCAAGAAACAGGCATCTGCGTCCTAGACCTCTGCCGATGGCCCCGAGACCTTTGGAAAGCCAACCTGAAACTCCCTGGACCTTTTTTCTTCTCTGTGAAATGGAGTAACCAGGCAGACAGTCTGTATAAAGCTTGGATGTGGTTGCTAAACATTTCCATTACAGTCCAAAGAAGACCAGATACTCACTTTAGTTCAAGGAAGAGAGGGGCATACTTAGAAAATTTGGCTTAACTCTTCTGTTAGGCTCAAACGACCCATAGACAAATGTAGCATCTGGTAGACTATAATGCATTTGAACTATGAATTCTTACTGCTAGGAGCACCATGCCTTGGCATGAAGATACCAAAGAAAACCATACAGAGCGTTTTGAATTAGCTTCTAGTCTCATACATATTGTGACTATTTGGACCTGATGTAATAACAATTCTCCTTCTCCTCCTCCTCCTCCTCCTCCTCCTCCTCCTCCTCCTCCTCCTTCTTCAACAGATGTTAATTTAATACAACTTGGTATAGAAATTTTAAGGTGAATAAATATTTTAAGAAGTACATAACATATAATAATATTGCAAAGATTCATTCATCTACCAAAGGATTTCCTCTAGGGGATCTTGAAATAATCATCCCCCTCATTTAGTGTAATTACAGCTCAACCACCTCATTTCATTTGGTGTCCTTGTAGCACTTCAGAGAAGGTCCTCTCTGAGCACAGACGAAAGCCCCAGCAAGCAGGGAAAAGTGCATTCTGTGTATCGCACAAAAGTCCTGCATTTAGGGACAGAGGTCCTCTGTGCCTTCCTCACATTCAAAGATGTTAAGTAAAAGCAAAGCAATCGTCAAATGTGCTGTTTTTATCTCAGGCCAGGTGAGAGGCCGGCGTTACACAAAGACATTGAAATGTCCCAGTGTCTGGGCTCTCCCCAGGCTGCCAAGAATGATCTGCACACTTGGGGTGGAAGGAAGTAATCTTCCATCTTCCATGCTCACTTGTCTCCATAAGCTATGCTGGTTCTGTGAGGAGAGTAATCAAGATTAAATAAAGGGCTTAGAGGGAAACCTGATGTGCTATAAGTGCATCAGCTGAATTGACCTTAATGATGTAGTGACCTCGTTTGTTACATATAAAGAAAATACTTTCTAGAGAGACAAAGAAGCTTAAATTTCTATATTGTGTAGCTATCGAAAATTCATAACCACAATCCATAGATTTTGATTTCCCACCTGTAATTCAAAAGATTATAAAGCCAAAAAAGCCAGGGCTACACAGAGAAACCCTGTCTAAATAAAACAAAAAAAATACAAAAAAAAAAAAAAAAAAAAAAACTTTGGGGAAATAAAATGTTCCAGAGATAGACATTTTCCACATCTGGGGTTCAACTACTACTGGACTTATCTTTGAGTCCAGGCACCACCAGGACCAGGTTGGTTTGTGATGATGACTGCAAGATCCACAGTGTGCTACTGATTTACTGGGTGCAACTCTGTCCCAGCTTAAGGATGAGCAAATGCTCTGAGGGAAGCAGGAAGACAAAGTCAAATGCAAGAGTACATTAGCATCTGGTATTCTATTTCTATTGTTTACTCTCAATAAATCATAAAATGGCAATATTCGGATTTTCATAATTATTTAATTTTACAGGACTTAAGTCAGCATGAATTTGGGCTGAATTAAAAGTGTCAGTACCAAGTGTGTCAAACTAAGGGTTTGCTCGTGCTCATTTTAGCTAACGTTTATAAGAGCCATGAAGTCCAGTTCATAAGTTATCCAGGCTTTGCCTCACATGGATGAAACCTGCTGTTTGGTCTCAGAGACAGTATATATATCAGAGGCTCAACTGAAGTCGAATATCATGATTCCAGAGAGGGCCCCATGGCTCTCCCGGGTTGGTTTCCACAGTGGCTAACTCTTCACTCATCAGTCTTAACATTTATTATATTTGCCCTCCATCGAACACGTCTCCTTTTTCAAAGTAAACTTTTCAATATATTCAGAGAGCAACTAGCATTGTTCTTTCATCTGAGATCCAGTCTAAGGAAGTCCTCATTACTGACGTCATGATCGAGATAGCAGTTTTAAACTTACGGCTGTTTTGTTTTGCTGGGTTTTTTGCCTGCCTGAAGTTCTGGGGTAATAGGACCAGAGCAATATTGCTCAAGTTTTCCTTTCAGCTCTCAGCTGCTGTTCATCACTTCCTGGAGTCAGACCTCTCCACAGCATGAAACCACGTGACTCTTTAACCAGTGCTGCCCTGGGGGCTGACTGTCACCCCCACCCTAGGGTGCCCCATGGCTTGGGCCAGGGGGAGAAACTCGGTAGTCATTCAGTAGAGTTCTGTCATCCACATCTGGCAGGCGTGGCTTTGGGGGGAAAAGCCCCAGAAGGTTTCCCTGAGCAGCGACTCCTGTTTGCTGCAGACTTTGCTCGCCCAAGACCTTGACCAAGAAGTTGATATACCTCATCGCCAAGCGAAGCGTCTCGTTCTTGCTCAGCTTCTTATCTGGAGGGTGAGTAGGGATGAGTTTCCTCAGCTTGGCAAAGGCATTGTTGACACTCTGCTGCCTCCACCGCTCCCTGGTATTTGTGAAGATCTTTCTGGTCATGTCCAGGTTCCTGCGATGGGAGAGAAAAGGGGCTTTGGTGGCCAAGATCTTGTAAGAGGCACAGTTATAATCATGTGTTCTGCCAAGAACCTGCAGTGTTAGCTCTTCTCAACCCGGACTTTAGGAAATTCATTTTGACTAAAACTTTTAAAGACATTTTTTAGAAATGTCTTTTATTTTTATTTATTTCATGTATGTGGGTACACTGTCACTGTCACACACCAGAAGAGGGCATCGGATCCCCATTACAGATGGTTGTGAACCATCGTGTGGTTGCTGGGAATTGAACTTAGGACCTCTGGAAGAGCAGTCAGTGCTCTTAACCATTGAGCCATCTCTCCAGCCCCAGAAATGTCTTTTTTTAAGAAGAAAAAAAGATGTAAGAAGAAAGGGCAAAAGACCAGCACACTGTAGCCTTTTCTCCCTGATTATTTTGCAGTCACCATTACAAAACTGCACCTAGTTAGTCTTTTTCCTGTACCCTTCATCCCACTTCCCCCGTGTTTTGAGACTGGATCTCACGCATTCCAGGATGGCCTCAACCTTACTATACAGCCAAGGGTGATCTTGAAATTCTGAATCTCTTACCTTCACATCCTGAATGCTGGGATTACGGACATGGGTCACCATGCTTTGGTGTATGCATGCTGGGGGTTGAACCTAGGGCTCCAGGCTAAGCTCCATCTCCAACCTCCATCTCCAACCTCCATCATAACTTATCCTTCCCAGTTGATCATCTACAGTACGGACTCGAGTACATGTGTGACTAAAATCCATACTTAGCCCATGGAGTGTTGGATGTGAATGTGCAATGTATTAAGAACTTTTAGGAACAGAGAAATAAAGTGATATTTGGATTGGAGACGACGAGGCAGTTGTCCTTGCTTTAGCCGACCTCGTCTGGAGGACTGGGCTCCAAACTCCAATGGCTAGAATGTTCACAGTTGGAGAACTGTGAGCAGGGTGGGAAAGGGCTGTGATACTCAGACATGACAGCAGACATGAGGCTGTTTAGCCCGATAAGAATGAAAGGAAAGGCGCCTGTGATCTGCGGCATGGACTTTCAGAAGCACCTGGCCTTCTTGGCCTTTCCATAGCTGACCTTCTCCACCTTAGGAAGGAGCATCAGATACTGCCGAATCTCATTTGCCATCTTGAACTGTTGGAGGCATGGGTCCCCTTCCTCCCCCACACGGCCCGGGATGGTGCATTAAAATGGGAACCGTCATGGCACTCTGGCGAGTCAAAGCTCACTCCTAGGAAGCCTGGTGTTCGTGGTTCACTGCTGTTTCTTGGTGCTTGCTCCAGCCTCAGCTTCCCAGAGCTCTTAGGCCCTCGGCCCCCTCCCAAGAGTGATGTGTGTTGCTAACTTGTTCTACCGTTTCATGTTCTTTCCTCTTCTCCAATCTCCTCACATTCTCCCCTTCTCTTTCTCCAGACTCTTTAAAGAGCTGCTCTAAGTCAGGCCTGGCAGTACAGGCCTGCAATCCTAGCCACTTAGGAGGCTAAGGCAAGAGGATGTCAAGTTCAAGGACTCCTTGAGCCTACCTGGGCAAGAGCACTTGCCTGTAGCATGCATGAACCTTAGGAGGCCTAAGGTTCATCTCTGGAACTGGAAAAGGGACTGGCTCTACCCAGCCTCCTCCTAACCCTGACTGTAGAAGAGTCTTCATAGCATAGCAAAATACTCTCTGGAGGTACTAGGATTAACTGCAGCAGTTAGCTATGCCATCACTGGAGTAAGCTACAATGCACACTAATGTGTTGCCAGTGGTTTGTAGATCGAGGTATTCAATAAATTATACTTGTCAGGGCTGGAGAGATGGCTTAGCAGTTAAGAGCACTGACTGCTCTTCCAGAGGTCCTGAGTTCAAATCCCAGCATCCACATGGTGGCTTACAACCATCTGTAATAAGATCTGATGCCCTTGGTGTGTCTGAAGACAACTTCAGTATACTCACATAAAATAAATAAAAAATTAAAAAAAATTATACGTGACATTTCCCTACTTTCTTATAAAATGGACTTTGGTAATTTTGCCCAACTGTAGGCTAATGTAAGCGTTCTGAGCACATTTGAAGTAGGCTAGTCTAAGTTAATGATCTTCTAAATCAGGTGTGTCAAATACATCTTCAATGTGTATTTTCAACCTCTGGCAGACTCTGGAGGAGGGTCTACATCCTAAGTCAGGGTATGGCTTTATTGTACTGTTGCTGGAACCTCAGAAGTAGGGTTCAGACTTGACCCTCAGGAGCTGGCTGCCTTTTGTTTACCTGATGACAGCTTCTGTAGATACAGAGAAACAACACTTACATCCTAGAGCCTGCTTCCAAGAAGACCACATCTCCCTGGAAAACAGACAGGTGAACCAGGTCTCTTCCAGGTTAGAAATGTACACTGGCCCATTATCTTGTGTCTAGCCTGAGTCATTTCTGAATAATTTGCTTTTTGGCTCTACAATAAAAGTACGCTGCCAGAACTTTATCCCATCCTGAATCAGAACTTTATACCTGAAGCACCTGCAGCCACATCAAGGGGTCTCAAAGACAGAAAGAAAACCATTAGGTTTTGTTCGCACCAGAGCAGGCCAGGACTGAAGGGGCAACGTTGTCTTATCAAAAGAGGGCTTAGCTCACAGCCAAGTCAACTCTAGTCCTGGGGGTGGGGGTGGGGGCCCTTTTCAAACTGGGAGGAGAGGATTAGGTAGGATTAACTGGTTGTGGTGTTTTCCTAAGAGGACCAGAGCCCATTGTACCAGAGAGACAGACAGGAGGAATGGTAGAGGAAAAGAAAAGAAAAGAAAAGAAAAACAAAACAAAACAAAAAACTCTTCTAAAACTAGCCTGCCACCGTAGGGACGCTTGGTAATTACTTGTTGATTTAGCCTCAAGAGTCTTACTCTCCTCCGCGGGGGGGAAATAGAAATCAGTGACTTAACAAGCTGGAAAAGTCCAAAATAGAGGCCACTGGAAAATTGCTGCAGTACTTCTTAAATCAAAGGAAAATTACATTTAGTGTCTTTCCAGTTGCAAGGTCTGATTGCCTCTAATGTTGATTTCAAAGCAATAGAAGAGAGGGGAAATTCCACACCAGATGCGGTAGATGGATGTCGAAACAAGGGCCAAGCCAGCACCAATGTCACAACTCTCACTAGCTTAGGGTTCGTTAGCTTTTTTTTTTCCTCTCTCCATGAATCTCTTTGGTGGTCTAGGGAAGCCTGGGTTTGCAGTCCACTCAGAATGACAATTTTAAATATATATTGGTTCATATGTCAAAATTATAAATGCACAAGTTAAAATATGGAGATACCAAAATTGGTTACACTTAGTAGTTATTAAATACTAAAATTAAAGTGCAATATGGTAATACATTTGCTTAATTTTAACACATTACAAAACTACACATATTACCATAATTCCTAAGAAGTGACATCTGAATTTTTTTTTAAAAAAAGATCTGCAACATTTGGGGTATGACATGCTAGCATCTAGGACCTCCACTGGTGACAAGTTTGCCACCACTAATTTGTGTTAGGATAAAACTTTGCTACTGTATCATATCTTAAAGTACAGTATCTGAACAGTTACTAAAATATAATTGGTTATTTCCTGTGTCTACGTATTTAACACATTTAAAGTTATTTTGAGAAGGGAGCCAAAAATTGTTTACTTTATTTAAAACCAGGTTGACATTAATACATTTTATCACCTATATTTATAAATAAAAGAATTGCTAATTAAAGATGCAGTATCTCCTTATTCAAGGTCACAGAACTCTCGAATTCCATCCACATATCCCTAGGTAGGTAGGGGTTATAGATTCACGTTAATAATGGCGGGAAAGGCCTGGCGAGATGACTCGGGTGTCACAAGCACTGTCTGTCTGTTCATCCAGAGGACCTGAGTTCAATTCCCATTACCTACGTGGCAGCTTAGAATTGTAACTCCAATTCCAGAAGATTCAGCCCCCTCTTCTGGGCACCAGGCATGAAAGTCAGATACATACCCATACACATAAAAATATTAATTAAATAAAAAGGGTCATAAGTTTAAGGCCTGCCTGGACAAAACATCTCACTAAGATGCTGTAGAAAGCACCTGGACTAATGTTATGGTAAATAAACCATGAATATATTATATGGTCACCAGAGAAGGTAGCCCATTAACTGGAGAAAATGCCATATCACGCTGCTAATAGACATTGTTGTTCTTTAGTTCCTGCAGCTCCTGGACACAAACCCCAGGTCAACTAGAAAGGCACAAAAGTCCGAAGCTCACAACACTACGTGGCTAGCCCCAGGCCTGCGGTCTCACACAGTTCTTTTGTTCTAAAGGGGCTGCAACCCTACAGGAGAATCAACAATATGAACTAACCAGTGCCCCCAGAACTGTGTCTCTAGCTGCGTATGTAGCAGAGGATGGCCTAGTTGGCCATCAGTGGGAGGAGAGGCCCCTTGGTCTTGAGAAGATCATATGTCCCAGTACAGGGGAATGCCAGGGCCAAGAAGCAGGAGTGAGTGGGTTGGGGAGCAGGGCAGGGGGAGGGAATAAGGGACTTTCTGGATAGCATTTGAAATGTAAATGAAGAAAATATCTAATAAAAAAAAAAGATTTCCAGATTATCTCCTGTAACCCGCCCCCCATCCGTGTCTCTTCTTACAACTTTGTCCATGGAAAGAGAGCTGGGCCACCGTTTGGAAAGCTAAAGAGAGGATGGATGGGGTCTGACAGCCAACACTAGGCATGGCTCTGCTCTCTTAAGAAAAAAGTACCAAGCATGATTTACGGGGAAGGAAAAAAAAAAAGATTTATGGGGAAGGTCTCAAGGGGGAGGGGTATGGGAGTAGAGGGCAGGGGGATGAGGGGAGGAAACGACTAAAGCACAGGTTATTGGAAAATGTTACAATGACATCTAACCCCTTATATGTTGGTTCTTAAAAAGTTATTCTACCCCAGTTCAAAGAAAAAAATTTAAAAAGTAAACAGTACAAGGAAGGTCCCTAGCTATCTACTTAACCCATCCCACTCTCTGTCCCTGCTGGTCTGAGGTGTGCACCCCAACCTCGCTCACACATACACATACACTCACATTTTAGCACTAACTTTACATACTCTGCTGTATGTAAGCTTGTCTCTCTTTAGCAGCCCTACGCTATGCTTTGAGTCAGCAGGGCTCACTGGGTATGCTCTGTGGGCTGCAGACTAAAGCGGTGCCCTTGGACAGCTTTCCTGTGCCCGGGGAGCCATTGGTTCTGAGGAGCACTTAACAGCCTCGCAGCCTGCCCGCGCTTGACTCCTCTGCACATTTTGTCCAGTCTGCTGCTTGACTGTGAACCCTCATTTCCTACCTATCCCTTCTCCACTCTTAAAAAAAAATGTTATCTCACTCCACCGTAGCAAACCATTGATCTGCCAATATATATTATTTCGGGAATCTGGGAAAACATCCAGTGGTGGCAATTTCAGATCAGTCACTAACAGTCCTGGAGGTGATAGGGAACTGTCTTTGCGTTCCAGCTAAAGCGGGTTTGACAACAGGGCAGACCGGCTTCCCAAGTGCCGCGCTATTGCCACTGTCCCGCCGAAAGTTCCCGGGTCACCCAGAGTCCCCTCCTTAGCTGTTCCCACTCCCCTAAGTCAACGCACCTTCTTGCCAGGAGCTGGGAGCCGGCGCAGTCACGGTAGCTGTCGCAGCGCCAGTCTGTGTGCGCCCTCGCCTGGACGCAGGGTCTCTGCCACAGCCTTTATAGGACACCGCCCTTTGTCTGGCGGCAGAAGGGGGGCTTCCCGCCGAGGACTCCCGCCAGTCCCTACCCACCTTGTCCCTTCAGCCCTCCCAAGTGCAGCAACCAAGGAGCAGTGGAGGAAGAAGGACCCCTCTTTGTTTAAGGCTTTAGGGGAGGGGTTGCTGCTTCCAACCTCCTCTTGCAAGCATCCAGATGCCTCGAACTCTTGCTAACTCTCCGGGAACTCTTGCTAACTGACTTCTTCAAACACCAGTACAGGTGTAGTCCGATCCAAATGGCCACCTCCAGATCCCCTTAATGAGTCTGAGGGATATGGGCTGTGATGCCTCCACAACCAAGTTTAAAGGACATAGTCTGGTGGATTCATATATGGGTCTGGTCTGGTTTTTGCTGTTGGTCAGCACAGGGCATGGTTATTTCAGGGATGGAGGGACTCTGTTCTTGCCTCCCTTCCTCTATATGGTATCTTCCAGAATGACCTGAGAAAACCCAAGTCATACTTCTGTCACTTCTGAGATTTAAACTTTTCACTGGTGCGTGAGAGAGCACACACACACACACACACACACACACACACACACACACACCCCAGAAGGAAAGTGAGAGGCAGGCCTTAATTGGCCTCTTTCAGGAACAGCCCCTAGCCCCCAGCCTCCTAGCCTTTGCAGGGTTCTCTCTGCCTAAACCGTGCCTCTCCCAGGTTATCCACAGGAGTCTTCCCTTATTTTGCTCTGCTGTGAGTCAGGTCAGCACAGGAAGCTTATGCCCCAGTCAGGCCCTGTTCAGAGGTTGAGAGGATAATTCCAAACAAAACCACACATACATGTCTGCCCTCAAAGCGCTGATATTCTTTAGGTCTTTGCTCACATGCCACCTTCCCAGGGAAGAGCTTTAAACTTTTTAAGATTATAATTATCCACCTATTGAGGGAGGTGCTCCCGAGCCAGTGTGTGGGGGTCACAGAACAACTGGAGGGAGGCGATCTCTCCTTCCACTGGAAAGTTCCAGGGATCAAATTCGGGTCTTCAGTTTTGACAGCAAGTGTCTTTCCCCACTGATCCATCTCATCAGTCCACTACCTAAGAGTTTTTAGCTTACTAAGATTGTGGCTGCCCATCTTCCCCCACCCCCAACACACACACACACACACACACACACACACACACACACACACACGTGCCAGAAGCACAGGCACGCACATGCTTCATCTTTGTCTGTTGTATTCTTAGTGCTTAGCTCCACTTAGTAATATTTACTGTAACTATCTTGCCTCCTGTCTCTTCCATATCTATCATTTCCACATTGAATACATGTCCATCAAATGTTGCCTTGATTAGTGTCTGATGAAACAATGAATCCCCAGGTATTTCTCTCTCTGAAGGTTGCAGGATTTGGTACAGTATATCATAAGTGCATTGCACCTTGGCGAATAAGAGCAACGGGCTCTGGGCTTGTGTTTATCCAGGTTGAAATTTCTTCGTTATTCACTTGTGTGGTGCTAAGCAAATTACCAAACTTCTCTGTGTTCGGGATGGGAACAATGCTACAACTGTATGAACCAAATAAGAAGGAAAAACAGGTAGGTTATTTAGGATCACAAGTAGTGCGTAGTAGAGCACTGATACATTTTTATTGAAGTTGATTGTATTATTGCTACAACTGCATTCTAGTTCCCTTCTCTGTGGGAGTATTATACAACCCCTTCCACTGCCTCGAGGCCAGCAGTTCTGTAGAGGCGGGAAGGATACACTTCTCTGACTCAGTGCCAGGCTGGTCATGGGCCATCAGATGATTGAATGTGAGCAGACATGAGATATCATGACGCAGAAGCTCCAGCAGGATAACTACAGGCTGAATCAGCAACGAGGAAAGTCATGTTTGAGGTTGCTCCTGCAGCCTGGGTCCCATGGAGCAAACCCCAAAGCGCGTGCTCACAACCCTAATGCCATGGGAGAGAGCAATGCTGCCAGGCACTGGGCACTTGGCATGCTTGTCGCCCTTAGGACTCCTTATACCCATCTAAACTCATCGTTTCATTATAAATCAAAAAGGTACGGCCTGAATTGCAAAGCTCAGGTGTGTTGGCAGAGCCAGAAAGGTGAAGAGGTCATGACGACAGACAGACTAAACACAAGATAGACAGTTCTGAGTAGTAGAAAACATAAACTTTAATTATGACAAGAAGTAGAAGATTCTGACTGGACTATCCAATATTGCTTGCAGAGGAGATGACATGAGGACAAAGCCTTGAAGCAAGGCTTGCACTGGAGGAAGTGACTCACCTTGGGAACAAATGGAGACTCCTAGCTTCTTCCTTTCTTTTCTTCCTAGGCCCCGGCCTGGTTCTCTTCAGGGAAGGGTTTTGTGTATTGATTATGTGGACTCCAGGTCCACAGAGACCCCTGACCTAACACTGAAAATGGTCTTGGGGCCTTTTGCCCATCAATTTTGGACCCCTAGTTGCCCAGATTGTTGTCTAGAAGGTGGGTACAGAGTAGTCAGTGGAGGACAGGGGCTTCTAACACCCCACAGGGCTCCGGGTGCCTAGAACCTTGGTGCAGAGGGTGGAGGACAGGAAAACAGCAGTGGGTTGCAAAGGTGGGAATAGTTAAGTACAGCTAGGGGCTCTGAGACGTGTTCTTGTTATAGCGTAAAGGTGGGGTGGAGGAAGAAGAACAAGGAGAGTTGGCTAAATTGCGCACAGAAACACAACCTAATTAATATTTGCAGAAAACGCCTGTGGCCTGCTCCTCTTTCTGCCCCTGGCTTTCTGAGTGCTCTGGGAGAGAGAAACTGTTCCTATGGTGCCCATGCTTTTTCCACCCCATCTGATGACATCACAACTCTATGGGCCACCCAAAAGTTTCCTATCCTTCACCTTAGCCCAAAACTGTGAGGTGCTGTGCATATCCCCTCGACGGCACGTTTTCACTGGTGAGGAAGAATTAGAGGATGCTAAGTGAAATAAGCTATGCCGTATGTAAAACCTGTGCAAGTGGACAGGAACTCAGACAAAGGAGTATGAGTGTGTTAGTACACGGGAAGAGGGCTGGCTTTTGTTCTCGAAACTTCTTAAATGTTACTGTTCGCTTTATGCTTTTGGACGCCATTTGGGTATGTCATTTCCCTCTGGTCCCATCCCATTCCCCAGTGCAGAGCATTTAGAGGCTCCATCCTGCAGAGGAAGAGGTTGGAGTAGGAATTTCCATAATCCGATTATTGGGGGATTAAGTTTAGGCAGCTAAACGCCTCTATGTGCTTGAGCTAAACCCCTTACTATTCATGGCTCTCACTGCCCCCTGGAGAGATTGCACCTGCAGAGCTCCTGGGAAGGATCCAGGGGGATGGGCAGGTCCTGATGCTGCGTCAGGCTCCCTGGTCCTGCAGCTTTAATTGATCTGTCTGGATTAGCTACTGGCCTTCTAGTCCTTAATTGTCAGTTTCAGGGAAAACAAGGTATTCCTGGAGATTCTGCCAGCCCAGGTGAGTATGGGTGGCCAAAGTCATTTTGACTAGAGGTTCCGAATTAGCCTTAACTAGTCTTAAACTTTCCTACCCCCTGCCCCCCCAACCCCCCGCCCCCAGTAAACCCCACTCTCAATCCTCAGTTCTTGGTTTCAAGATGTCATTCTTCTCTTTATCCAGCCAGATATTCTTCCCTGCTTCCAACAACCATTATACATGGTATTCCCAATTCCTACAAAATAGTTGGTCCTTGACATCTAACAGAACTTCATGGATTCTATCATTTTAAATAAATTTTGGCAGTTTGCTGTACAAATTTTGACCTTTCCAGATTCATCAATGGGTTAAGTTTTTATTTCAGTTTTTTTGAGACAGGGTCTTGCAGTGATGCCCAGGCTGGGGATGTGTGAGCAATTATCCTGTCTCTGTTATAGATGTATGCAGTGACATCTGGCTGTTTCAGTTTCCAAAGTCCGTTTTTGTTTGTTTTTCCTCTTCTACAAAGTGTTTTTAAGTGTTTAAGTGGTTTCAAAGCTTCCTAGTATTGTTGTTGTTGTTAGTGGCAATGGCTTGCTATTAGTTTCTAATGTTACTGTGGTGTGCTCAAGATGTACACAGTATTTTTTTTTTTTTTTTTTGGCTCTGATATATTTTGAGTTGTTTTTGAAACAATTTATAACATATATTTTTTTTTAAAGTTTCCTAGTCACTACAAAAGGAGCCACACTCCTTGTTTAAAAGTCAATGCATTCTCATATATACCCAATAGGTCAGCACTCTATATTCTTGGAAGGTTTGATCTGGTTCTTCTGTGTCTTGGATTTGTTCTTTTCCTTTCCTTTCGTGTTTGCAGGAGTGTTGCCTTTGTTTTTCCAAAAGGGTCTCAGTAGGTAGCCCAGGCTGGGAACTCACAATGTAGATCAGGCTAGCCTCTCTGACTTTTTCCTCCCAAGTATTGGGCTTAAAGGCAAGCACCACCAACTTCAGCTTCCTTTAGGTCTTTTGATGAACTTCTTTGGGGGTTTAAAGGTACATAGGAATTCAGATGATTTAGAAAATGTACCCAAACCAATTCAAGATGATCTTCTTTGTTGAGTTTTCAACTACAAATTCTGGTTTTTTTTTTTTAAAGATTTATTTATTTTATTTATATGGGTACACTGTCGCTATCTTCAGACACACCAGAAGAGGGCATCGGATCCCATTATAGATGGTTGTGAGCCAGCATGTGGTTGCTGGGACTTGAACTCAGGACCTCTGGAAGAGCAGTCAGTGCTCTTAACCGCTGAGCCATCTCTCCAGCCCACAAATTCTGTTTTATATTGAGGTTATAGCTCTTCTTTTTAAGTTTTGATCTCCAAATTCAACTGTGCATTTTAAACTTATGTTTTGTTTTGTTTTGTTTTTTCAAAATTTATGTGAATGGTGTGGTACGCATATGTGTGTGAGTGTGTGTGTATGCATGTTTGTGAACATGTGTGGGTGAGTGCATGGTGCATGTGTATTTGCATGCAGAGGCAAAATTGATGTTGGGGGTCATCCCCAATCACTTTCCACTCTATATAATGAGTCAGGGTTTCTTGCTGAGCCCAGAGAATGATCATTTGGCTCGCCTACCTAGCCAGCTTGCTCTGGTAGCCCCATTACTACCTTTACAGGCAGACAGACAGATCTGCCTGACAGTTATTTACACAGGGACCTGAAGTTCTGACCTAATACTTTCTCTGCCCAGTGAATCATCCCCCATGCCCTGGGCCTGTTCTTTTACAGTTCACTTACTGGTCTGGTGTGGCTCTTGGCCAGATGAAACTTAGTAACTTTACATTTCTTGTATCCCTTTTACAAAGGCGCCCCCATCACTATGCTGAGTTCGTCATAATAAATCTCATTTTCTGTTCCTTGCTCCATGGTGAGCTTCTGGAGAGCCGGGGAAACTACGTTCTCACATGCTGGAGCTGCTCCAGAGAATGAATGCCAAGAAGCACTTTCTGAAATTGTTTTGGTTTTCTTTTACTTTGGTTTTTCTTCCCTCTGCTGTAGCCTCCTACCTTGCTCCCAGCAGACACCAAGCTTGTTTCTTGTGACTTTCTGCAAGGCCATGGAAAGGGTTGAGGCCATGTGAGGAGGAACAGGAACCAAGAGAGCAGAGCGCAAAGGATACCCCTCAGAGGCGCAGGGCAGGAATCTCTCTTTCCCCCTCATTACTTGACCCTAAAGCATCTGTGTCATCCAGGCATTTCACTCAAGGTCCGACGCTAGCTAGTGTGTTCCCTCCCTCTCTCTCTCTCTCTCTCTCTCTCTCTCTCTCTCTCTCTCTCTCTCTCTCTCTCTCTCTC
>NC_034595.1:7833159-7868042 GCF_900095145.1 Mus pahari | reverse complement strand
ATCCAGGCATTTCACTCAAGGTCCGACGCTAGCTTCTCTCTTTCTCTCTCTCTCTCCCCTCTCTCTCTCTCTCTCTCTCTCTCTCTCTCTCTCTCTCTCTCTCTCTCTCCAAGGTCTGACGCTAGCTAGTATGTTCCCTCTCTCTCTCTCTGTCTCTCTCTGTCTCTCTCTCTCTCTCTCTCTCTCTCTCTCACACACACACACACACACATACATGTATCTGTGTGTATACATACAATATATGCATGTGTATGGACAATATGTGTGTGTGTAACTATATAAGTTACCAGGCAAGTTATAATTGTAGACAAAACAAAATATTCTTCCTAACAAAGTTAAGTACTAAAATATATACCAAAAGGAAGAAAAAAACAAAAAACAAAAACAAACCCAACTTGGGCACAGAGCCGACTCTGTTGAGTTGGCAGAGGGTACAGGCCTCAGTGTGGACTGCTCCATTTACAGAGCACACCATGCAACTCGGAATGATTAGCTTCCAGCTTCTGAGCCTCTTTCTACTTCCTCACTACAACAGCCCCACTAAATAAGAAGGGTAACTATGGATAAAAGCCAGTGAGATAGCAAAGCAAGCCATACAGAAAGGAAAATACACTGATCTGGCCTTCATTTCTGCTTGAGTATAGAGGGGAGGCGGAGGCGGCAGTGGAGGTGGAGGCTGAGTGAAAGCTTTGGTCTGCTCTCTCAGTGGAGGGCAGTGAGTTGTTTCATGATCACTTTTAGATTTCTCTGAGTCAGTCCAAAGAAGATATGTTAGAACCTTGAAGCTAACACATAAAGGATATCTATTGGGCTGGAGAGATGGCTCAGAGGTTAAGAGCACCAACTGTCCTTCTGAAGGTCCTGAGTTCAAATCCCAGCGACCACATGGTGGCTCACAAACATCCGTAACAAGATCTGATGCCCTCTTCTGGAGTGTCTGAAGACAGCTACAGTGTACTTACATATAATAAATAAATAAATCTTTTTTAAAAAATCTACTAAATGGGGCCCACACATGCACTGGACAGGTAGATGCATCTCTGAAGATGTCTCCTATAAAAATGGGCATAATAATATCCATTGTTTAGGATACAAAGACAAGGCAAGTGTGAGGTGGCTTACTGTGGTAGTTAAGACTTGCACTTTGGCTCTAGAGGTGATCAACTGACATCTGTGAGAGCACATCCCATGTGCTCAGACCAGCGGTCATCCTAGGCAGAACACTTACTCTCCGGGCATCGGTTTTCTTCATGATGAACTGCAAATATCAACTTCATGAGGTTTTATGAAGACTCCGTGAGCTATTCTATGTAGTGTCTGAAGTAAGCGGTGTGAGGGCTGAGGGTGCAGCTCAGCTGGTAGAATGCTTGCCTAGCCTCGCCTTTCAACTGCACACCGATAACCTAGTGTGGTGCTGTAAGCCTGTAACCCAGCGCTAACAAGCTGGAGACAGGAGAACCCAAAGTTCAAGTTTATCGTTGGCGTTGGCAATAGTTTGAGTGACCCGGACCGTGCTGCTGTGAGGCAGTGTGTATGGAAGAACCAGAGCCCAGGGCCAGAGGAGGGCGATGCCAGTCACGAAAGCAAAGCTTCTCCAGTGCATCCAACCTTTCACCAATGACTTCTACTCTCCAGGACCCAGTCTCCTTGGTAACACCTGCCCTTCCACAGCCACAGCCACACACGTAAATGTCCTCTCTAAGACATCTGGTGTGGAGGCCAGGTGAGTAGTTCTCTCCAGAGCAAATGTTGACCATTGAAGCATAAAGTGGGCACATAACTGCCTTAAGGGAGTGGGCAATTTTTTTTTCTCCCATAGTTACCAATTAGAGGGCCACACAGCCCAGGGTGTGCCCAGCTGCCTGCCAACCATTCAAAACAAGGCTGGCCTGGCCTTAACTCTGTAGGCCTGGAGCAGTTAATGCTTCTGTTTTATTCAAGCAATAAACCCAAGAGCAGTGGAGAAAAGGGAGGGAAAGGAGGTGGGGCGGGCAGGATCAGGTACTGGGGAAGAAAGGGGTGGGTGGGTGGGTGGGACTGTTTTTCCCTATTTATTCTCTGGTCTTTGTATAAGAACACGACTGGCGCCCTGGACAGGATTTAGATGCTCTGTGGGCAGCAGATAAGAGGGTAGCTTACTTGTAGAAAGTAAATACATTGAATATTGCTCATAAAGTCAATAGTGCCAGGCTTATCAGCTGTCTTCATTCCCCACACCATCCCCAGGGGACCAGAGTTAAAATAAAGGCCACAGTTCCAGGAGCAAAGAGTGGAGGTGCTGGGTTGGGCTGAGAGGGGCCCCTGCTCCCCCTGGGCTGTATTTTAGGCAGGTGGGGGAACTCTGCCAGGCTCAAGCTGCTCGGAGCCCTGGGCTCTGACAAATCCCAAAGCAAACACACACCCCAGGACACGAAAGCCCTGCCTCCTTATCCCCCAAATCCAGCAGAGGGTTCCAGGAAGCTTCTTAGAAAAATTAGGAGATGTCACTTTAAATCCGATCAAGGAAGACCTACAAAGAAAATAGATCAACAAAGAAAATCTTGCTTTCCCACCAGGGTTCTCACCTCTGCCTTTAGTAACAGCTATCAGTGCCCGACTTCTGCACTCAAGACTGTATCTGTCTTGTTAACCAGTGAGGATTTGATGTCTTTGCAAATGATCTGAAACAAATGTTACCAGCTGCTGTCTCCGACCCATTTCGAAGACTCCACCCTAATGGCAGCGTCTGCCCTGAGCCTGCTTCCGCTCCCAACCACTGCCCCTATGGCTTTTGCAGGGATTCAAGGCTGGCGCAGCACCATTCACTTGTAATAAGTATTTGAGCTTTCTCTGGCCAAAGCAGCGGACTCTCTGGCTTGGTGGAAATGGGCATGAATGAAAACATGATGGACTTATTCCACCTGATTTTTTAGGGCCCAAACATTTGTGTAGAGGGGCAAATAGAACAGAAGACAGAAGGTCAGTGGCTAGTCTCAGCCATCCTCATTCCCCGGGGACAACTCTGAGACCCTTCTGAGCCTGGGGTTTCAGGAACTAAGAATGAGGCTTGAGAACCAGAATTTACCATCCTCACGGAGCCATCTCTGGATGTGAAGTCCATCTCTCCCTGATCTCCAGTTTGCAGCAGGTGCTGACATGTCTCTTGACTCCTTTACATTGCCTGCACCGTGAAGCACAGGCCCAGCATGGAGTACAGGGCTTCCTCACCAACTTGATTCTTACGTTTCAAAAACCGCCTTCATGTCCTTCCCACAACCCAGAAAATCCTACTAGCAGCTTGCTTACAGAGCTCTATTCAACTGACTTCTAGTTTTCAGGCCTGTGCAAGGCCTTGCCTTGCCCTGTCGTATGTCCTCTGTGCTACTGAGCAAGGCCGCCACTGCTCATGCTGCCCATGAGAAACTTCGATGTTGGAGCCCTGTTTGTGGCTGGCACTGGTAGGCTATTCCCAGGAGTGACCTTATCTGAGCCATCTTGGGTTCAGTGCTTCCCTGGCTAAACATCACTTGGAACTCTAGGATCTCAGCGACAGATGGTTGTGGGTGCTGGGAATTGAACCTGGGTCCTCTACAAGAGCAACAAGTTCCCTTAACTGCTGAAGATCTCTCCAGGCTACCATATTTCTCTTTTTGAATTCCTACTATGTATGGTTTTTTGTTTTTTGCTTTTGTTTTTTTTTTTTTGTTTGTTTTTTTAACAAACTCATAGTATTTAATACTCTTCAGGATAAAATCTAAAGAAATAATCTACATTTATTAGATTATCTTATCTACATTTTTAGGATGCAGGTTTTTAGGTGTGTGTGTGTGTGTGTGTGTGTGTTGGGGAAGGGGAGACACTAGCACAAGCACCATGCACAGGGACCAGAAACTGACATTGGGTGTCTTCCTCTATTGCTCTTCACCTTATTTTTAAGGGCAACATCTCTTACTGAACCCAGAGCTGACTGACTGGGCTGTGCAGCCCACCAAGTCCACCTGCCTCTGCTCCCGACTCCCAGAGCTAGCCTTTCCCTGGCTGTGTGCTGGTACTTGGATCCAAACTCAAGTACTAATCCTTAAAGCACAACGGCTTCATCCACTGAGCCAGTGCTTCAGGCCTTATTTTGCTTTTCCTTCATCATTGATTTACATGGGTGGGTGATAACCTTTCTTTTCCTCAAAGATTTATTTTATGTATATGAGTACACTGTAGCTGTCTTCAGACACACCAGAAGAGGGCATCAGATCCCATCACAGATGGTTGTAAGACACCATGTGGTTACTGGGAATTGAACTCAGGACCTCTGGAAGAGCAGTCAGTGCTCTTAACCACTGGGACATCTCTCCAGCCTGTATAATAACCTTTTAAAGGTTTTGGGTTTTTTTTAAATTTTCTGTCATTGCTGGAGATTGGACTCAGGACCTCATACATACTCCCTAACATTAGTGTACACACAGACACAGACTGACAGGCATGTACACACATGTGCACGTACACACACACACACATACACACACACACACACACACACACACACACACACTGGTTGTCTTAAATTACATTTATCAGAATAATCGTTTAGCAGCTACACTTATTGTTGCTGGGATTCTGTCTGCTGAAGGAGCTATCCTCTTCCCATAAAACATCTACAGTACATTCATGTAGCTTGTTTTGCTTTACTTTGGTCATCGGTGTCCATTCTTTGTTAAAACTACAGTCTCCACTACAGCATTAGATTGTGAGGGCCTTGATCAAGCTCCACACTTGTTGTGGAGTGGAGAATAGACTTTTTCTTAGTTATGGAGCCAGAAATCCATAGTAAGGTGTTGGCAGCAGACGGACACCTCTTCCTGACCACACATGGCACTCTCTTTATGAGACATTCTTGTCCCGCTCTCTCTTAACAATGACTCAATCACTCCTGGATTAGGATTTACACATATATCTTCCACTTTACTTTATTTGGCTATTTAATGGTTCTGTTTCTACATCCCTTAATATTGTGCATACTGAAAGTTAAATTGGGACTTAAATATCTGAATTTTAAGGATGCCCCTAACAATTATATAATACAAATAAATGTATTACTTACACTTAGAATTTTTTCTTTTGGTTTTTTGTCTCTCTTACTATATAATTTTCTATGTAAAACTTAATATTGGACAGAATAACTGTAGCATCACTGTAAGAAGCTGGGGTAAGGGTTGGATGGAAGGGGCATCTCTCTCAGAGCAGAGGTGAGAGGAACTCAGGGGTTGTGAGCTCTATTGTTTCCCCTTCCTTTGGTTCTGTTCCCTGGGGATTCCCATGGCAAACAGCAGGGGTCATCCGCCCCAGAGGCCTGGATGCTGAGATAGACTCTCAGCAAGCATGCTGAGTGGTCTGGGCATGGGAAGCAGTCATGCTCTCCAGCATTTAGACCCAGATGCCTAACGGAGACCACCAGCACCTCAGCTGGCCCTGCTCTCTCTGTACAAGTCACAGTGCAGCTCAGCCTCCGAAAGCCCACAGACTGCCCAAGCAGGGGTCTCCTCCCAGGCCTGGATGACATCCAGGGGACTAGCTTTAGGAGCCCCCTTGAGCCAGAACCATAAGGTAAGAGGAAAGCTGTTGGGGTGTGTAGCCCTGTAGGAGGAGGGGAAATTAGGGCATGGGCCACGGATCCCCTTAAGCCAACCTTTAGAAGATCTGGAGATACTGGCCAAGAAATTAGTGCATGGAGGAGCCACTTCCTTAGGTTGGTAAGTGTTGTGGGGTATTCACCAAAGAAGAGTGCTCAGACTTGGGTTTAAGCCACTAGAAAGTCTGTATTAGCCAGCCAGTGACTACACTGGGCCTTCAGGATCCCAGTGTAACACTGAACCTTTCTCAGGTTGAGCTTTTAAGCACGCAAGCCTCGTTGTGGGTTTTACATACAACACTCAGGCCAACAGAACCATTACAGTCCCCAGTGGCTACAAAGCTGGCCAGCCCAAGTCTGCTCAACTCTGGCCTGATCTTCAAAACCTTATCTAGGGACTCTCCAAGGGAAAAGGTCAATAATCTCATGTTCCTGTGTAGGCAGAGGAACAGGAAGCTCTTCAGGAACTTGATCTTCATGACCTTGAACATGGGGACATAAGTCGGTGGTTTCTTGTCTTTGGCTCTGCCTCCAGGGCCCCACAGTTTTGNCCGCAGTCTTGACTACCATGGCCTCCATGAAAACTTCAGAGTCCTTCCAAGCATGGGCCTCTGTGCTCTGGGACCTACTGCTGCGTGGGCATGATCCACTTGATCTTGNGGCAGAGGAACAGGAAGCTCTTCAGGAACTTGATCTTCATGACCTTGAACATGGGGACATAAGTCGGTGGTTTCTTGTCTTTGGCTCTGCCTCCAGGGCCCCACAGTTTTGACCGCAGTCTTGACTACCATGGCCTCCATGAAAACTTCAGAGTCCTTCCAAGCATGGGCCTCTGTGCTCTGGGACCTACTGCTGCGTGGGCATGATCCACTTGATCTTGTCTTGAACGAGAAGTGAATCCAACTTGGAAAAAAAGGTTTCAATCTCCAGAACTAAGAAAGTGTCTACTGTTTAAGTCCTACAGATTGTGAGGCCCTCACCATCCAGTGCTGTAGGTGAGGCAGTAGTGTTGGTAAGGAATGGATGCTGACAGTCAAAGCAAAGCAAGACCTACATTAATATTCTACGGAGGAAGGGTAGCTTCCTCAGCAGGCCGATCCCCAGCATCAATAAGTCTAGCTGCTAAACGGTTATTCTGATTACCATTTATAGTATTCAAATAATAAGAACAGTTAGCCAGAACCAGAATTACAGAAGCCAAAAGCAAGGTTAGTACACTTAGCAGCTGTTCCCAGAACTGTGGACTTTGATGGATTGGCTCTTTTGCTTTTTGTTTTTTTTTGGTTTTTTTTTTTTTGTTTGTTTGTTTGTTTTTTTGGCAGGTGTCCCTACCTACAGGCTGTTTTACGACTTGAATGGTAAGATCTAGGACCCTGTTAGAGTAAGCTTTCCTCATGGCACACAGGATCCAGTTTAAAATGGGTTCAGAGCATGTAAAACACTTCTTGGTGACCTCATAGTTCTTAAAATAGTCTGGCCTGCCGCCAGAGAGGAATGATAGCTGACAGCTAAGCCCAATCGGTAGAACATATAAAAACCCCAATCTGAAAGGAGGGGTTTAGGGTCACAACCCCACCAACTCTGTCACCAGCCACATCTTCTCTTCATTCACCATCTAGACCAAACTATGTGTCACTATGGGGCCCAGCAGAATCCCCCTCATCGTGGACACCATCATCCAGATTGACTATGCTGAGGCCTTGTATTGGAAATCTGTTCCACAGTGCTCAGTATGCTGGGCCATAATGCTAGAGCCAGGAGAGGATCGTGAGAATTGTTGCTTTAGATTTTCACATTGGCTGTTGCAAGCGTGAGGAGTGTGGGCTACTGCTGTCCTCTGAGGGCAAGTGCAGGCTGCTACTCCTTGCGTGTGTACATCTTCTGCAAGGCTTGTCGTGCCTGGCTCATCCAAGGGCTCTAAGTCCCCCTGGGATCTCAGTCCCCTCCATCATGTTCCGACATCTACCATTAGGCATTGTCACCAAATGCCTCTTCCCTTCTTCATGAAATAACAATCTCGATAGTTTTACTTTTTTTTTTTTTTTCCAAGTTGGATTCACTTCTCGTTCAAGTCAAGATCAAGTGGATCATGCCCACGCAGCAGTAGGTCCCAGAGCACAGAGGCCCATGCTTGGAAGGACTCTGAAGTTTTCATGGAGGCCATGGTAGTCAAGACTGCGGNCAAAACTGTGGGGCCCTGGAGGCAGAGCCAAAGACAAGAAACCACCGACTTATGTCCCCATGTTCAAGGTCATGAAGATCAAGTTCCTGAAGAGCTTCCTGTTCCTCTGCCNACACAGGAACATGAGATTATTGACCTTTTCCCNTGGAGAGTCCCTTGATAAGGTTTTGAAGATCAGGCCAGAGTTGAGCAGACTTGGGCTGGCCAGCTTTGTAGCCACTGGGGACTGTAATGGTTCTGTTGGCCTGAGTGTCATGAGTCCCAAGGAGGTAGCTGCTGGCACCCGTGTCCCAGGGCAGAGGCTATGGTTACTGGTGGAATAGGAATGAAACACCTCACACTATACTATTCGAGGTGACAGGCTGCTTTGGCTCTGTGCTGGCGTGCCTCATCCCTGCCCTGAGAAGCACAGGCATCACGCCCATTCTTGTATTCCAGCTGGTGCTCGTCAGCACTGATGACCGCTATACATGATGCACTGACACACTGGACAACTTCACAGAGTCACCTCTGATGCTATCTCTAAGACCTGGAGTTACTTGATCCTTGACTTCTAGAGAAAGAGTGTATTCACCATCTTGTAAAAACTCGTGGCAGTCTTGCAGAGGTAGCACCAGGTGGATATTTTAAGGCCAGTCGTAATAAGAATTGGCAGAAATTGTAACCAGTGGATTTAAAATGAGAAGTCAAGGGTTTAAGATCTGTCATATCTCTACAGAGCAACTTCACAGTAAAATACAGGGGACTGTCTATTTCCCGTATAAGATCACAGACCTATTAGGATGAGAGAAGACTCACATCTAGCTCCACATCTGTCTGCTCCTGTTCTCTTTCCTTACCTCCTCCTCTGACTGTCTCCCTCTCTTTCTCTGAAAAATCTTTTTTAATGTATTTCTTTTGCTTGCATGTATATATGTGCGCCACATATATGCCTGGCGCCCACAGAAACAGAGAAGGGTGTGAGATCCCCTGGAACTAGAGTTAAGGACAGTTGTGAGCTGCCATGTGCATGTGGAGAACTGAAGATTGCTTGAGCTAATCTAGATAAATCTGTCATATGAATTTTAGAAAATCATGGCTGAGATTATCATAGGAGTTGCACACCAAATCTATGCATCAATTTTGGCAAATTTCACAGCTTCAAGTTTCCTAATGCTCAACACAGTCTCTCCATTCATATAGTCTTCTTTGGTTTCTTCTTGACATTTAAAAAAATTTATTAATTTTTTTAAATGTAGGAGTTATTTGTCTTTAAGTATACCTACATGCCAGAAAAAGCCATCTAATCTCTTATAAATGGTCACGTGACACCATGTGGTTGCTGAGCATTTAACTCAGGACCTCTGGAAGAGCAGCTAGTGTTCTTAACTGCTGAGACATCTTACCACCCCTGTTCTTGACATAATTTTAGATGAACATAATTCCTTTATAGACTTTTGGGTTTGCATAAACTAGAACTTTCACTTCTTCTCCCAGAGGTATATATATTTTATAGTAGTTGGGCTTATGTTCAACTACTATTAAAGACCTTTCTAGAGCTCTCTGATCCTAAAGTATGCCATGTTTCTCTACAGAGGGTGTTTTTCCTGGCTCTCCTGAGCTGATAAGCCAAACTCTGCATGATTAGAGGTGTTATGTGGCAACTTTGTCACTGAGAAGTTTTGATCTCAGTGTATGTGTGTAGGCAGACTTCTAGGGTTTCCAGACTTGAATTTGAGAAATATGTATTTGTGGTACAATTACTATTTAACCAGTTTCCAACGCAACTGCTTTTTATTTCTAGTTAAACTTTCAAAAACAAACACAAAAGAGCAAGAGATTAAAAAATTTTATTAATCATCCCCAAAGTAGATTATATTTTACAAATTCAGATCAGAGTAATAATATTAAAACTATTTTCAGTAGTACCATAAACTATACCTGAAGATAAAACCAAATATTAAACTGGTAAGCATATACTGAAATCTCATGTTTAAAACATAACTTTGTTTAGAAAATTCACATACATGTGTCACAGTCGTATGTCACACGTTGACAGAGCTACATTTAATAAACTCAAGAACCAGTTTTCATGCTTAGAATAAATTGTCATAAGGCCGTACAAGCTTATATTTTTTTAAAGTGCATGACAGAATACTTTATATGACATTGCCCTTCCGTGAAAGCTACTTGTAAGTAGACAGAAGTCTGGATGACTAAATGGGCCCTCCAAGCAATTCTATTAGATTAGGTCCAGGAATTATAGAAACAAATTTTAGCCTAGGTGTTCTGAGGGTATAGAAACAAATTTCTCAGAAAATTTATACTTGCCTATTGGTCCTATACAAAAGGCATCAAGACTGAATTGGTCTGTTTGCCTACAACTGACTACTTAAAATAGCATTATATATCCTGCTATTAGCTAACTTAGATAAAAACATAGATCTGTGGGCAGATTTATTCTCCTTCTCTCTATCTCTGTCTCTGTATCTCTTCCTCTCCCCTCCTCTGTCCTCCCTCAATAGAGGGGCTTACGCTGCAGCCCAGGATAGGCTGGTGTTCACTAGGTAGCCCAGGATAGCTGGTGTTCACTAGGCAGCCCAGGATAGCTGGTGTTCACTAGGTAGCCCAGGATAGGCTGGTGTTCACTAGGCAGCCCAGGATAGGCTGGTGTTCACTAGGCAGCCCAAGCTGGCCTGTGGTAAGCCTTCTGTCTCCGACTTCTGGTGCTTTGCTCTGAATCCAGACCTCACACATGCTGGGCAATTAGTCCACCACTAACCCACATTTCTATACAGAGCAGGCATTCCAAGATCTTTGGTTCTGCAAATTATTATATATAGTGATATTTGCTGCCCAAAGCTAGAATATTGAAAAGCAAGTCCCTATCAGACTAGGCACAAAATTTAAGAGGAATCTAACAGGGCTTAAAAGGAAACAGTACAACAATGGGTTAGTATTAGAAGACAGCAATTTGGTCAACTAAATGAGAACCGTCTCTGCTTCAGGTGGAGGTAATATGGCAATGACTCTAAATTCATAAATCATATAATTTGACGTGTAATGCTTAGATACAGTAAAAAATTTCCATTAAATTTACTGTGTGTGTGTGTGTGTGTGTGTGGTGGCCTCTCGTGCTAGAGAGGCGCCCTGAGCACATCAGAGCCTGCATACTGGATGGCAGGTAATCTGAGGTTCTCTCCTTCCACTACATGGGTCCTGGGGGTCAAACTCATGCCAGACTTGGTGACAGTGCTTTCAGCTGCTTAGCCGTCTCACCAGAGCCTCGGTCCCAACTTTATTTCTAAGCAACTTTGTCACGCAATCTTCCAAGTCACAACGGAACCGTGAATTAGGAAACAGCACCTCTCCTGAGTACTTACTTAGCCCTGGTCCTGAATGGAAGCACCTTATATCTCGCCTAATCCTTTAAACATTTCAAGAGTCGGAAACCACAGGTGATGTCTTCAGACAGAAACTGTTCTAATTTTTGTAGATGAGGCTCCTTGCCCCGCCTCCCCATCAAGGTAAGAAGGTGGCCTGAGGATTTTGGACAAGAAGAAATATCCCTCCTCAGCATTTTGGTCCCCACATGCCACTGAGACACTGGGAAACTCATCAAGCGCTGAAGTGTCATGGAGGCGACAGTAAGAACTGACCTCAGCTACTCTAGGGATGCCCGGCTTCAGTTACTATTATTTTATCTCAGTGGCCATTGTCAGTAACTGTAGCCAAGAGCAGGGCAAGTTGTCCCTGCTTAGGGAAGTAGCAGGCTGTTAGAAACTAACAAAGTGTCTGCTTTTCAGGGTCTCCCTGGGAATATCCTCGGCGACATGAGAACAAGTTAATATAAAAGGTATCTTCAAGCAAGCCAGGCAAACGGCACCAGAAAGTCACATTAGGAGAATAAAGTTAGCATATTCAGGGAGGGAAGAGAAGTGATCTGAAAGGGTCAGTCAGGTGGGCACCCCTGACCCACTCATCAGAGTTCAAAGGTTAAGAAGCACTGGCTTCAGTGTGACTGAATCATGGGGTCATTTTCAGAGGTAAACCTCACCTGCAAATTCGGGGAAATTTTCTCCAAGGTGGGGCAGAACCTAAAAGCTAAGCCAACCCAGGGGGAAGACAAGTTTACCCATCCTTTCTGGAGGGAAGACTACAGAACCTCTATGCACAGGACCAAGAGAGTTTGTATCAGGACACTAGCAGACCTTGCCCTACAACGATGGATATGAGAGAAGTAACTGGAACAGGGGTGGGCAAGACCTCCTGGCAGAAGGTGGGGCTCTCAAGGAACATGATGTAAACATACTTACTCCTTGATATTGAGTACGAGCAAATGACCCTCTCCAGGTAGGGTGGGTGTCTGGTTGTTGTTATTGGGTTTGTTTTGTTTTAGGTGCATAAAAATATAAAGGGTTGGCTATCTAAAACTGGGGTACATATTCTACGGACTTATTTCCTAGGAAAGAACTGATTATGATCTGTCATTTGGGTACAAGTTTGCTAATAATTACAGCAATCTGGTGAGATGCATATGGAGAGACAATATTCCTACATAGAGGCTGCATCCTAACAGACTGTTGCTTATCATCCAATAAAGATAGTTTTCAAGTTAAAATTTGGAAGTAGCTGGCTTCAAGTTACTTCCTCCAAGTTTTTCTTTTTCTTTCTTTCTTTCTGCCAGCCCATTTCCTCAGACATTCTGGTTTCCATTTTAGTGATTACACATTCCAAGGGCAATCTGCAAGGCTGCCCTGAAGCACATCCCTAAGCAGCAGGGAGCAGTGCCCCTCCGCTCCCAGGCCAGGAAGACAGGCAGGCATTTGCTGTGTCATCTCTCACTGAGAGTGCAGGCTTAAGCACTGCCCAACCTACTCATGAGTGTATTTTGAGAAGAAAAAAGAAATCAAGGGGTCCCACATGTGCAGTACTTGGCAGTAGGAAGTCCTTGCCCTGTTACATGCAGCAGAATGAAAAAGCTAGAGATGAACACAGGCTTTTAAAGACAGTGATCTAGAAAAAGGAATAGTTTCCAGGTTCATGTTAACCTTCCATTTTTGAAACTTGAAGTAATATTGGAAAAGAAGAACAGTCATAACTTTATGCTAAATAAATTATTATGTAGGCCATAAATTAAACATATGGAGCTATGGTTGATAAATAAATAAAGGGTATTTTTAAAAAAATTCAGAGGTATGTCTATTAGTATTTAGTGTCAATATTAAAATCAAGGGCAGAAGAGTTATACATTAATAAAATATAAAAATATTCACGAATAACTTCCATTTTTAAATCTAAGAGTGATTGAAAATGAAATAAGGAAAGTAAGCTTTGAGATGTCACAACTTTCAGATACTATGACTGAATGATTTATCAGCAAGTACTACTGCAGGTCAGTGAAAATATCCTATGATGTCAGAGACTCAAGCATCATCCAAGCATCCACTGTCCACTTCAAATATGAAAATAGTGTATGTCTTCACAAGATGGGCTCTCATCTTCCCTTACAGAACACCCTGTGCTTGAAGCCAATTGCTTATAAAATGAGTTTGCTACCATCTTGTCTCTGTGGGACGAAGTCTAATCACTTACTGGAATATTAACTCAGATTCCACAACCTTGAAAGCAGCACTAATGCAGCAGCTTAAATCCTGAGGACAGGCGGGAATGAATTATTCTTACTAACATAGCCTTTGTAAGCTTCATCTGATGAGCTCACTTTCTGGCATAAACACTAATTAACATTTTAAAAATCATTATGGAATACATCATATTGTGTACCAGCTCTTCAGAGAGTAAGTTTCCTTCAAAAGAAAATTGCAGTGCTTACCAGCAGGACAAGGAAGAGGCTGGCATTCGCTCATTCACCAGATCCTGGTATTTCACCTGGTGTATAAACTCCTCAGTAAATGCTGAATGGCAGAACTAATTGGATGGCCCATGAATCAGAAAACCTTTTCTGTCTTCCAACTCGTCATCTCTCTTCTTTGGCTCTCCCACCAAGCAGAAAACCAGTAGTGCTTTAATCAGTTACCGCCTTCTTTCTGGGAAATGTTCCACCTGAGCGCAGTGTCCTCAGTACAGCTGGATAACCTCATCCCACTCCGAAATAGGCCAGATGCCATTGGGCTGCACATTCGGGGGTGAGCTCTTCCAGTCCCACGTCCTGACAGGAACCTTCCAGGTCTTACCATAGTTGGCTTCAATGTAGTCCACTGTCTCACAGGGAACATGCACTTTTATGTCCACAAACTCAGTCCAGCACAGTGTAAACTTGGGGAACAGATACCTGCAGCAAAGCATAGGCAAGCAGGGAGCGTTAGGCCATGTCACTCAGCTGCTGTGCATCTTCAAACCTGCCCAGCATCCCTTCTGTCTTTCAGGATTAACACTACCCCAGTCTTCCTCTAGTCTCTACCAATCTGAAGGAGAGTTAATCCCATCCATAAGCTCCAAAGATGAGAAAAATACCAACCAAACTATAAACTAAACCAAATCCAGGCTTGGTAGTAGCTAAGTTACAGTGACTGCTACAGAGATGGGAGCCCACCAAGATCAGACAAATCAAAATCAGCTCTGGGATTGTGTTGGGAAACCAGGGAAAGAGGTGTCATGGCAGAGTTTTCACAAGATGTAAGGTTATTTTCTGCATAATCTGGAGTTCCAAGGGATAGGGACTGATTCCAATAGCATCCTCTAGGCTTTTCCCTTGCTCTACAGACAATAACTTTACTTTCTATCTCCCTTTCCTCTTAGACTCTAAAGAACATCTCTAAACGTGTCTAATACCGATTAAAATGAATTTGCTTGCATCTGCTACAGAACTGTAAGAATTTGTAAGCTTATGAATTAACCAAAAATAGGCATTTTAAAGGTACTTTGGACAATGATGGGCATAGTGACACGTGCCTATAATTGTGGCACTGAGAAGGGAGAGGCATGAGGATCATAAGTTCAAGTCCAGCATTAGTCATGTAGTGACTTCTAGGGCAGCCTGGACTATATAAGACTCTGTCTCAAAACACAAAATATTTAAATAGGTACTTCAGATTAAGTATAAATTATACATGACATATTATAAATGAAAACTAAAAGTAGCAGGTCAGTTACATAACTATATTTTGTATTAAGATTCTTAATGAGAATTTTTTTTCTTCACATCTCAAAAAGAATCTTCAGTCATTAATCCTGAAATGGCAATAATAGGGACCATAAGAATTTAATATACTAGAAAGCTACCGACAGGGTAGTGAACTGGAGAAAAGGTATCTGATTATCATGTTCACCACTAAGTGAACCCCAAGAGTGGATTCAGCTTTTGAATATCTCATCTCACCACTAAGTGAAATGAAGTCGTACTTGAAGGTTTATCTGAATAAATTCTAAAGAAAGCAACAAGTGCCTCTATAAAAGCCGGTGGACAGCCCCACCCAGCTGGCATCTCACATAAAGTCTCCTCGCTGAGAAAGAAATGAGATACTGCTTAGAAGCAACAACTGCTGGTCCCAATTTTACCCTGCACACTCATATCCATGGAATTACTCATTTTGTCATGAGACACAAGCATCTGTCATCAGCCTCCACCCTCCGAAATCACTTGCTGGTCAGCAGAATGTCCACCTGTCCCACCCCATCAAGTTGGCACAATGAACCTGAAGTGAGGCTGACATGATCTCCCTTAGTAATAGCAGCCAGGAAGCATCTCTCTTAATTATTAGCTTCTAGTCTCATCAGACAGCTGAGAGAGAAAAAGACAACAGCTTTAGGACAGATGTGGTAGAAGACTGCAGACTACACATACAATGCCTGGGACAGTGAAGAATCGAAGAGCAAACCCAGAACACGTAAAATACAGACACACCATGAAAATCATACAGAAACAATCCAACTCTAGTGTTAACTTTTGTTCCTAACCCTGTCCCTCCCCCAGTCCCCAGCTGCCAACCCCCCTAAACCCTCTGCGATTCTTGTTTCTCTGCTCTCTCTATTCAACCGAAGAATATCTTAGCGTCCTAGAATAGAGAGGCAAACAGCCCATAAAACATTTTAACTAATTATGAGGTCAGGACATGGACAGGAGATGGGCAGGAAGTCACACAGAACAGCATGTGCCATGTGCTTTGCCTGGGTCACCAGTAAATACTGACTGATACTAAATCTCTCAGTCACCTTAGATTTAAAAGCTATGACTAAGTCTGGCAGAGCAGTCTGAACTTTAAAGTCTTAGGATGGGACCCGCAATGGGAACAGACTTAAATTTAGACTACGGCACTCTAACTTAGGCTACACATTTAGGAGATCTTGCTACACAAAAAGTTGCCCATCTGTTCCTAACTTGAACCACTTTGTGCTGCTTCTTCCTAAAACGGCAGTTGGAACAGTTGCTGGATTGGAGAGTGAGCGAGAGGAGGATAGGTTTATTTTCTTCCAAAATTCTCTGAAGCCAATAAAGCCACTTTGTGGTACTTAAGAATAATTTTGTCAGCGTAACTGTACTATGTATGGACATAATCGCTAAATGAGAAGAAAGCGTTTCCAGCACCCCAATCACTGTACTTACTGGTGCTCATTAAGGAGGCTAAGTGAGACAGACCTATCAACTACAACTGCACTTGACCTTTCCACTGGAAGTCTGCATTAGATGCTGCACTTGCAAGAGCACGGCCAAACTCCACTTCCCCCAGAACTTCTCTCAAGGCAACACAAATGGTTTACTAACATTAGCATCTTATGTCATCATTATTGCTCAATTTATCTGTTATTCCAGTGCCTAAACACCAGCGTTCTGCTTAATAGGAGTCAATGAACACTGCTTCTCCTGACTGTAATGGAAAGGCTTCTCAAGTTTCACCATTAAATGTGGCGCTCACTTTCGGTTTTCATTATCTTCCATTCATCAAATCAAGGATACCCCATAGCCCTTTTAATTCAAATTTTCTTAAAAGATTTTTGCTTACAGAATTTTTTTCAATGACATCAGTTCAGTCACCAGCCTGCCCTCCAACCCCTGTGGCAGGGTAGGGGATGGGATACTAGGCCTTATGCATAAGGACTCTTCAATCCTTTAAGGTAAAGAATCACACTAATGCGAGCACACTGTGAAGCTGTTCTTTGAGCATGTTTTCACCTGGGCTCACATTCTCACATATTGTCCCCATTGGTCTCCCATAGTACTTTTTCATTGTTAGCACAACACAGACAGAGAGAAGTATAAAGGGCCAGACATCTTGGGTTTGGGGAATATTATCTTTATTTACCCCACTCCCACACCTTGATCAATTGTGCTAAATGTATGCTATACAAATTTCAAAATTAATTTTTAAACAAGCCAGCAGGTGGAACTGGTCCTTTCCACTGTTTACTGCTTTATTAATTTCTTTTGGCTTTGCTTCCTTCACTTTCTTCAGGCAGACTTCACTGATCATCTATCCCGATCTTCACATGAATCCTGAAGTTGTGTAAGTATTTAAAAAATGTTTATATGAACATGTCTGTTTGGGTGTATATGCGTGTGTGTGTGAGTGTGTATTCCCAGAACCGAGATGGGGTCAGGTCTTCTGAAGTTGAAGTTGTAGGTGGTTGTAAGCAACCAAAGTGGGTGCTGGGAATTGAACTCATGCCCTGCTCTGGGATTGCAGTAAGTGCTCTTAACCACTAGGCATCTCTCCAGACCTCTGTAATTCATTTATGTGGAAAAAATTATACTCACACACCAAAGGAGAGTTTCAATAATGTTTGTAACATATATAATACATAATTAGCTTCCCTCTGGATTTTTGTCTTTTTCCTTCTGTGTGTGTTTGTGTGTGTATATACATGTGTACATACATGTGATAACCACATGCACACTTGTTTGTGGTTATCAGGAATCTTCCTCCCTGTCTCTCCTGCATTCTTTTTAGGGAGGTCTCTTGACCAACCCAGAGCTCACAATGGAGCTAGTTCTTGTCTAGCTTCTCTGCTCTGGGGGGTCTTTCCTATTTCTGCTGTTTCTTCCAAGGCTGGATTATCGGTGGCCCAGCATGCCCACGGGCATTCCTGTGGGTTCTGGGGATCTGAGCTCTGCCTGCTCTGCTGGCTTGCATGGTAATGCCTTCCCCACTGTGCCACCTCCCCAGCACCACTTCTGGCTCCTTTAGTATGTCTCTGAGTACAGATCTGGGAGGCCTCAACCTTCTCAGCCTTCCTCAGTATTTATAAATGTTACTTCTGTCTTACCGTGAATGTGACTTTTAATTGTTGATGACTAAAACTTGATCATTATTATTCTAGCTTTTATAAGATTACAGAACATCATTTGCTGCCCTGTATTATTAATAAGGCACACCTGGTACTGCCTTAGCCTTCTAAGTGTTCAGACCATACTATTACAATTAGTTACTATTCCTTTTTGTTTCATATTTCATTTTCCTATTAATATGTATTAATCATATATAATAACTCATTATGACATCTTTATACTTTCCACTCTCAAATCTGTATGTTTAACAACCCTGCTCTTACACACTCATCCAAGAATTAGACTCAACTCTTGAAAAACCAAAGTCCCAGCATGCTGGTAAGTATTTCTTCTTAAAAACTGCCAGGAGGTTGGTGGTGGTGCACGCCTTTAATCCCAATGTGAGGGGCGCAGGCAGGCGGATCTCCGAGTTTGAAGCAGCCTGGCCTACAGAGTGAGTTCCAGTACAACCAGTGTTAAATAGTGAGACCACGTCTTGGAAAAAAACTAAAAGACAAAGTAGTCTCTTCCACTAAACATTTCATAATCCCACGACAGATGAGACCATGCAGAAGGCATCATAGAGGAACTGATACACTCTCCAGGACATAGGCTGAAATAGTGTCTGAGACCTTACGTCTCATTCTCCACTCCTAAATAAGTGTGCATGTCTACACACACACACACACACACACACACACATATACACACACGAGAAAGCGAAGGCAGCAGACGAGGAAATATAATTTATGTTATTAATAAGTAGACAAATTAAAGCCTGCAAGGATAGGTACCAGGTAATAGGTGAATGGACATACTTTATGATTATAAACCCAACAGCTTAAACACACGCATAAAATATGCCAGAGGAACAAGTTTTAAAGCACTTTTATTTACACTGCATGACTTATAAAAACTAGATCTGTAGCTGATCAACAAAAATTAAGATTCTAGCTATAATTATTTTCTGTCAGATAATTTTGAAGAATTTCTCTTTAGATGTAATAATTAGATAGGGAGGTTAAATTTAGGAGTTCAAATTTCACACCAGATTCAAAAGGATTTTTAAAATCATAGTCTATTACCTAATTTGTCTAATTAGATGCAAAGGTTTTCATGCAATTAGGTCTTCCTTGGTCAACTTCACTGCCTCTGGCCCACACAGTGCTGCTTCTCAATGTGTAATCTTAGACTATTTTGTCTTAGCATCAGTTTTCAAAATTATAAAGTATTTTTATATTTTTAACCTAACTTAATGCTTTGAGGTGTAATCTTACAGAATGAAATGCATTAATTTTAAGTGATTTAAAAACAAAACAAAACAGTGAGTGCTGGTGGTAAAAGGCGCTTGCTGCCACGCCTAATGACCTGAGTTCAATCCTACATGGAAGAGAACCTGCATGGAAGGGTTTTGATTCTAGATGGAGCCTGGGGCGTTCCTGAGCTTGTGGCTAGTCCTTGGACTCTGCCTACTGGGTGCTGGAATTCCACATGCATACCACTGTGCTCAGCAGACAATTCAAATAAATGAAAATGCGCAGTTTAAGTCCCCCTCCCATCTGACTTCCTTCACTCTGCATGTTTTGAAGATTCATCCAGGTTAGTGTATCTGGTAACTCGTTCCCCTTCAGCACTCAGTAGTATTCCGTTGTGTGAATACACAATGAATGTTTCTGCTCACCAGAAGGTGAACATATACACAATGAATGTATCTGCTCACCAGAAGGTGAACATTT
The DNA here is from genome assembly GCF_900095145.1 of Mus pahari. Classification (NCBI taxonomy): domain Eukaryota; kingdom Metazoa; phylum Chordata; class Mammalia; order Rodentia; family Muridae; genus Mus; species Mus pahari. The sequence goes on along the minus strand of NC_034595.1, from coordinate 7,848,321 downwards.
GGACATCTGGGTAGCATGGGTAAAACCAAACCATTCGGCTTCTCTGAATAAAACTGTTACCACCTGTACTTAAGTCTTGTAACGGAAATGTCTCTTCAGACACTACCAAATTAGTATCTTACAAACTATGTTTAACAAAATATATGTTTTAAAAAATGTCAACTTTTACTTCACATAAATATTTTGTAGTACAATTTTCTCCTTAATATAAAACCAAAGCTCACTTTAGGAGAAACTGCCTCTTCAGGTTTCTCCCTCAGTCCTTCCTCTTACACCTGCTCCTCACTCACTGGAGATTCAGTTATGGAGACCCATGATATAATTAGTATGATACAAAATACGAAGATATAGAGTAGGAGATGGGATCACTTGGGAAAAGTGATCCCATCTCTTTAAATATCCTCATTTAAAGAAATGACTCAAGTCTGCCTTTTAGCTTGGCGGCTGCATGTCCTGCAGAGACAGATGTGTTTCTTGAGAGCTGGAGCGACAGGAGCATAGCATCAGCCTCTGGGCTGGGTGTCCATGAGGGACAGCTCTGAAGCTAACTCCATAACACAGTGAGAAGCAGAGTGACCTAGCTTCGCTCCTTTACCTCCCCTGCTCACCACACAGCAGAGAACTGATTCAGAGTCAAGCAGTACGTAGGTTTCACTCAGCCTGAGAGTTTATCAAGACTGACTTTATCTGTAATTTAGGGCAGACAGGTTAGCAAGGGACTCTAAAAAACTCAGCAGAAAGAACTCGAGTTCTTGGGGAGATCTATGAAAACTCAGAGGGAGGGAAGATCATGTCTACAGGGTACTAAACTTTGTAGAGAAAGCAAGTCAATGCCGTTGACTGGGAAGAGACAGGACAATGGTGAGTGGCAATCTGGAATCACTGGTGTCATTCTTAAACTCCTGGATTAAAATCAAGGATCAAAAGCCAAAGGAGTCTAAACATAATGTGGCATACTGGACTGGCTCTTGGAACAGAAAGAGAATACTAACAAAAAACTAATGTGAATAAAGTCTGGAGGTTAAACTTGATCTTTACGTTGTTACATATAAAACAGTGTCTAAAAGACAACCAAAAACTACCTTCATTACCTCAAATAGGAAACTATTTTGTAAAAAGGGCACCAAAGGTTCTGAACATAGAGACTGATAAACAGAATTACATTGAAACTAAGAACTTTCAGTGAGTAAGCTACTATTGAGAGAAAAGAATAAAGGACATACTGGAAGGAGATGTTTTTAATATATAGAGCTATGGTTAGTGAGAAGAGAACTGACATCTCAGAGGAAAAACCACTAAGATAGCTAATAAGTTCCCCACAAAACAGAGCCGGTCAATAAATACAAAAAAAGTGGAAATTAAAACTATGGTATGGTAACAATGCAATCTAAGAAAAATGGTTAAAAACTAAAGAGAATATCAAGTGCTGCCAAGAACATGCAGCAAGTGCGAGTCTTGTAATACGATGATGGCCACATGAAGGATGGCAAAGAACAATCCGTTAATAAATTCCTTAAGGTGAAACGCATATATCCTATGGCCAGGCAACTCCATTTTATGCATACATATGCATAAGAAAATCAGCCCATGCATCTGCAGCTCAGCATAAAGACCCTGGCAACTGCTGTTCACTAGCATCCTCAGCATGGCTCCTACGCTTCACCACAGTTTCCTTTCTTAGAGTCAACTCAAGGTAATTTACAAGCAATTCCCACTCCAACTGTACTAAGTCAACCGTTACCCTCTGTGGGTCTACAATTCATCTGTCACAGTGTGTCATATAAATCTGCCTTCCTCCTGTAATATATGGTAGACTTTAGTATACTAATACATTTCCCCTTAATCACTAGATGATACTGAGTCAGACTAATGGGGATTAGGAAGAGTTGAGAGCTGTCGTGAGCTAAGTCCTACAACAGGTGACTTTGCAGTATGTAACTAAGCAGTACACGCTGTGAAGGACGCAGTGTTTTTCTTCTCAGTGAGGAGAAATCTGAAGCTCAGACGCTTAGGTTGAAACACTCGCCTTAGACTTGAATCCAGGGCTAACAGACTTCCTGGACCCACTGTCCTAAACTCATACTTTTATAAACTTTCGATAGAGGTTTCTACATAGTGGTCAACTAATGTTTAAAATGATATAATATAAAGCGTTATAATGTTTCATAGCTGAATTTTGAAATGGAGACCAGAAAGTAGTGGGAGATGCATATCTGGTAGGAGGACTAAAGAGCCTATGGAGACACGTATCTGGTAGGACTAAAGAGCCTATGGATTTTGAAACAGTTGCCAGGTGATAACTCTCATAACCTCTCATCAATAACTGATCCTGTTTTATGATATATTATATTAATGCAAAGTCATGGGGGGGATGACTCAAAGGAACAATCAGTCTCACAAAGACCAACATTACAATGTAAAATTCAGTAACATAAAAGTATCACTTATTGTTGGTGGCTATCAAAAAATGTAATAACTTTTTGGGAACACAATCTGGCAATATATAGATAACCCTATTAAGTCATTTCTTTATCCATATTCATTAATTCAATAGCTGTTGAGGAAGGATGGGGCTTAGCTCTGAGGTAGTACAAACAAATGTGACATGACTGCTTAAGCTCTGAACTGCACGGATATTAGATTTCTTTGTACGATATAGCATGACCAAATGATGACGACATGACCCTATTTCTGCTTTACTTTTGACTAATACATATTAGTTACCTATCAATACGGTCCATGCATACAGCATGCAGGGACCTACTTTAGGCTCCCTTTCCCAATCTGCAGTAATTGCTATTCCAAATTCATAATTACTGATTTTTTTGTTTGTTTCTTGTTTGGTGGCTTTTCAGAGACAGAGTTTTTCTGTGTAGCCCAGGCTGTCTAGAATAGGACTATAGACCAGGCTGACCTCAAACTCAAAGTCTGCCTGCCTTTGCCTCCCAAGTGCTGGATTAAAGGCTCTCACCACCACTGCCTGGCCAAATCTGCTGCTGTGACAAAAAAACAAAAAAACAAAAAACAAAAAAAACCATTATTGCCTTTCATGACATTATCTGAAGCACAGTAGGTGGTTAAGGCCCACAGGGAACCAGCAGCTCAAAAGAAAAAGAACAGTGAAAACAGTACTTTACAATGTCAGTCCTAGCAGGGTATTTAACTGTCAGGAGTTCCAGGACAGCCAGGGCTACACAGAGAAAACTTGTCTCGAAAAACCAAAAAAAAAAAAAAAAAAAGGCATCCCGACACAAAATGTTTGAAATAAAATGCATTTATGAAACTCATTACTGTTTACAATGAATATATGCTAATAAAATTTTAAAAAGGAAAAACTTCCGACCATGAACTTTGGGCTAATATAGCTTTATCTGTACATTCCACCGAATATGTTAGAAGGCAATAATGCTAACAATTATGTTTATATAATTATATAATGCTAATAATAACGCTTACAAAGTCTGCAGGAAAATTAAACAGATTACCCTCTCCCTCCCACCACCCCTCATAAACCCTGTCAGAGCGTCGTCACTTTTTACCACTGGTGATCTGGACTCTATATGTGAAGGCAGATGTGAGAAACATAGACAATGTTGAAAATGAAACAGATACAGAACATATACCTTTAGAAGATATAAAAGTGGAAAAACCAAAAGGCTTAATGGGGACTAAAGAAGAGAAAGACTGAATGATACTCGGGAAGAAAAGGCTCACACAGCGGGTAACCGATCCAAGTCAGCACCTGATGAGGTGCGGTGCTCTGGGCCAGGCCAGCACCTCAGGAGTTCAGAGTAGTGATTACCCAGTAGTGGTGACAGGAGCAGTACTTAGTGCTGATACAGTACTGCTCTAAGTACTTGACATGGATCAACTCACTTCTGCTATTAAGCCAAGTATTGAGGGAGAGCCAGACAAGTCTGAGGTTAAAAGTGGCACAGTTATTAATGGCCACAGCTTTAGATGGTGATATTTTCTTTCTTTCTTTTTTTTTTAGATTTATTTATTTATTATATGTAAATACACTGTAGCTGTCTTCAGACACTCCAGAAGAGGGTGTCAGATCTTGTAACAGATGGTTATGAGCCACCATGTGGTTGCTGGGATTTGAACTCCGGACCTTTGGAAGAGCAGTCGGGTGCTCTTACCCACTGACCCCAGTGATATTTTCATATCACTGCCTTAATCTTCCTCAAGCCTGAGTTGGTAGCAAAAATACATAATCCAAAGTGTAATATAAAATTATCTAAAACTATATACAGTGGGCCACATCTAGCAGATACTCTGGTAACTACGTCTTTACAGTTGCTACTAATAGTAAAATTATTATTAAATCTTAGAATCCAATTTATCAGTCAGAAGGCATGTGGAGCACAGTGTAGTACAAGAAGCTTTTCCTGTGGAGTTCCTTCCTTAAAAAAATGTTAAGCATTCTACAGGTTTTTTTTTTTTCCTCAACATGAACAACACATGGTTTTTTGTTTTGTTTTAAACAGTACTATAAAATTAAAAAACAAAAACCAATCTTACACTAGTTTTATTGGAAACTAGCAAAATAAGCTTGTTCTAAGTACTGCCATCTTGTTTCCAGACTCCACTTAATCATACGGAGAAACTAGGTTCAAGGTCCCAGGCCCTAGGGGATCTGGGGGCTTCCTAATAGCTGACCAGCTTCTGTTTTAAGGAGACAGTTGTCTGAGTTCAGCCATCTCAGGGACAACTTCTCCATCTTGCTGACAGGGTTAAATTAAGTTCATATTCCCAGGCCCAGGAACCTGATTGGTAGGAGAATGTGATAATAATTTGGCACGGAGCTTATGATTTGCAAGCTCCACTACTCTGGGAGATTCTGGCTCATTGCTGCAGTCTAGCTCCCAAGTCTGTCTGTGGCCCTGATGGATCAGTAGCAGCTTCATTACAATACATTTTTGTCATCTGCACTGAGCTGGTGTGTGAGTTACACTGGGCTGAAGCAGACCCCATCAGTTTCAGGTTTTCCCCTTTGAAATGGTCGTGAGGTACAGTCTATATTTCCTTAAAGGAAATGGTGCTGTCTATGGCATATGGTTGGGGAGTCTTCCAAAGAAACCGCGCTACAGAGCCTCCCCTGTTCTTTTCTCTGCCTTTTAAGGTCACAGTTACATGATAGAAAATGTGGGACGCACACCATCTGTCCAGACAGCTCCCCCACTGCTCACTTCTCTGTTAGTGAGAGCTCTTCACACTTCCCAAACACTGCTACTGTAACGAGCCGTGGAGTGAACCAAAGTTGTCTCTACCAAAAGCGCAGCAGCTGAAATGAATGCTTTCTTTGGGGATTATGGTTCAGGATGGCACCCGTGAGAAGACAAATTCACCCTTAGTGGGAAATCTAAGACAAAAGAGTGACGGTTTACATGACTTCTCAAAAAGCAGATGAAGCAACTTCATAATGAGCTGCTTAGTACATCTGTCATAAGACTAAGAAAGGGATAACTTTTTCTTGCTATTACTGTAGTGGTATTAACACCAGCTAATATCATTCAGGATATCATGACACTCTTAAAATCCCTCCCAGCACATTAATAGTTTTACTTCTTAAAACAAGGCTGCATGGCAAGGTCTAATATTATTTCCACTTTGCAGTGGAAAAGCCTTATGCAGAGAGGCTAAATAAGAAACCTGCTGTTGTGTAACACATACAGCTGGGACTCAAAAGCTGGCTCTGGGATCCTAACTTCTGTGGTGTGCAGATTGTAAGGAAAAAACCTCTAGACACTAACTTTCACATTTCTGTTATATTTTGAATAGACAAGCTGTACATATTTCCAACCCCCTCTCCATCACCTAACTAACTTTAGGTACTACTTACTAACTAACTACTAACTAGCTTTAGGTACTACTTACTATTGTTCTGGGGAGCTGATGTCAGCTCAGCACAAGCTAAAGTCATCTGAGAGGGAGGAAGCTCAATGAAGACAATTCCTCAAGCTCACACTTGTAGGAAGCCTGTACAGCATTTCTTAAATTAGTGACTGATAGGGAGGGCCCGCCCATTGTGAGTGGTGGTCCTGGGGTCTACAATACAGCAGGCTGAGCAAGCCATGATTAAACAGCACCCCTCCGTGGCTTCTGCTGCCAGATTCCTGGCCTTCTTGAGGTCCTGTCCTAACTTCCTTTGTTGATGGACTACAGTGTAAACCCTTTCCTCCCCACCTTACTTCGGTCATGGTGTTTCACCACAGCAGGAATAACCCTGACCAAGACACTTTTATACTCACTAAGTTACTTATTTCTAAGGATATTTACATTTTTAATCATTTTTTGTGTTTGTATGTACATGTGTAGTGGGCACAGTGTGCTGCATGTGTGGATGTCAGCGGACAACTTGTGAGAGTTGGTCTCTCCTCCCACCATGTATGTCCCCAATGATCCAACTCAGGTTGTTTAGCCTGACAGTAAGTGTCTTACCTGCTAAACCATCTCACTGGCTCATTTCTCTTTCTATAAAAATCTGTATTCCTATGTATTTTATAATTGGATTTTACTCAATAGCATTTGTTGTTATAATGCAAAGTAGTTTTTATAACTAACAAAAGTTTAAAGAGTATGCTCCAGGATGAGAGTCAATTTGGGGATAATTTATGACTTTCAGAAAAAGGTCTGGATTACTCTCAAACCTCCAGAACAAATGTACTTTACAATCTTCCCATGAAGACTCAGGAACCCTAGCAGGACAGATGAACCTAAGGAAAGCAACACTGTAAGTCTAGAATTCCTCCTCTATGTATGCACAATAGTCTCCTTCCTGCTTAATGACTCAAATGTATGCCCATGGTCACATGACTACCAATAGTAGCAATGACAGTAACTATAAAAGAATCATGACATTAGGTGACATCAGTGATAATCCTACATGCTGTTAACTTGCTAAGTGCTAAGTACTATGGTAAGTACTTCTTACTGTCAAGTATATTATGGAGGCCATGTGGAACAGCGGCTGAAAATACGAAGCCTATAGAGTCCACTGTCTGTTCCAGTTGTTTGTCCATTGCTATAGATTACCAAGCTCTATAACTCTGACAGACATATTTCTGCCTTAGGCTGTGGGCTTCATATTTGTGCAGTTTGTTCTATGGTAACTCAAGGCTTTGGTCATAACTCCTCGGTTGGCCAGCCTTAGTGATCCCTCTGCATACACTCCTCACAGTGAGTTCTGAGAGCACACAGGAAAGCTGGGCTCTAGGTAAGCTGACAGCACAGTGGCAACAGACTTTCTAGTTTCTGGAGTGACTCCCAGAGCCCCTTTTTGCTTAATAATTACTTATCTGATTCATACTTAAACTTTTTTCCTGTTCTGGCCTGCGTGCCTCCATTCCACATATGATCAGTCTCTTCATAGAAGAAAAAAATATCAAGTTTTACATCATCTTTTCCCTGGAAGGATAGCTCCAAGCTGTCTTCCACCTACAGGAGAATGAAAACCTTTACAGACTGAAACAACAGAAACACACTTTCATTTTTTAAGAAAGGAACTATGTTAATGTTTTATGTAGGGAGCATTAATTCTAAGATGCATGGTTTGTAACCTTAAATCCCGCTGAAAGTAGAAGTTTCAGAAAGTGGCATACTAAACTAACTTTTCTTAAATGCATATAAAACGTTTCTTAAACTGACAAAAATTCATGAGTAAATGCCTCATGGTAGTTAAAACTGTCATTCTGCAGGGAAAATCGAAACATCATATTCCGGAGCCCATTTCTAACTAATAAAGAAAGGAAACTTATCCTAAAAGTGTGGTTCACATTGGACTTGGTGTGTGTGCCTTCAACAGCATCGCATAACAACTAATGTGACCCTCACAGAGATAAACGCTAATGTATCCATCTGTATGCTCCACACATCTGTATGTAAGCACAATGCCAGACACCAGCACTTGGCAAGTATCTGCTGAACGAATAAAGCTATTACTTTGCTTGGCTGCAGAAAACATTAAATTTGTGTGTGTGTGTGTGTGTGTACTTTTTAAATTAGAATGATTATCTCTGGTGGTGAGAAATAATTTTCCAGGAATGAATTTTTTCCTTTTTTCCCTTGCTTTGCAGGATAATACTTCTCTGTGGACAAATTAAGAGCAGGATGATCACAGAGGATCATGGACTTCTGGAACAGTAATCAAAGTAAGAGTTCACCCAGAACATAGTTCTAGGCCATGGTGCCCTGGCTCTTGCTAGCTTCTAAGGAAGTTGCTCACCTTAGGATGTATGAGCAAGACAAAACTGGTTTAACATGTTTCCAAATCTCTATCCTTTAGCAAGCAATGGATATCTGTGCTGATGTTATTAAGAAATCTAGTCCTGAGTGATCATAGAATAAGAAACTCAGAAAAAAAATGTAACTTCGGACATCTTAGCTTTATATTAATTTTGTACCATACTATCACCTAAAAGAACAGGAATACAGCCTCTTATAAGAGCCAAAGAACCTTCTTTCTTCACTATCAGTAAAGGGCTCAATTTTCTAGCTTCCCTTTAAGTAGCAGAGAAATCTTAAGGGATAATAGCTTCCACAAGCCTATCTGATAAGTACTGAGTGATAAAACTATGTTTGTCACAAATTGAAGTAAATATACGGTAGATAAGGTAAACTTTACAATAGACACACTACTTATGATAGGAATTTAACTATTACCAACCTTCCCAAACTTGTGTTTGAGTGGAAGTCCTGCTTCCTGAAATGCCAAAATAATATCAGGTTTGTAATCTTGTATAAAAATCCCTAGGTCGACATCTTTGCTGTAAGGAATAATACCGCACTGCCGATACCATCCTAAAGTAGGGGAAGGGGAGAAAAAGTTTTAAGTTATATTTGGAAAATTAGTCATTATAATGAACAAACTTTATAGTAATGGTTATATGATTTCATAGGGTTAAAGTTGGGGTGCTTTACCAAGATTATTTTTTAAAAGTTAAATCCCAAACTAAACGACTAGACGTTTCCTTGAGGAATCAATCTCCCTCTTTCTCTCCCGTTTTCTTTCTTTCCCTGGTCTGAGTGCTCAGCTTCCTCAAAGGCTTTAATGATGTCAGGTGTGGTGGCTCACACCTTCAGGCCAGCCTGTTTTGTTCTATATAGTGAGTTTCAAAACAGCCAAAGCTTCACAATGAATCCTATGTAAACAAGAACAGGTTTTCAGGATCCATAATAATTTCTGGATAGATCATTAGCTTTAATAATATGGTAAACAGATGATCCACTTAAACAACTGCTGTTCAGAGAGTTTAATCATTAACATTTAATGACTGAGACTGCCTTAAGATGTGCTAGGAATATTTAGTTCTCTTAATATACTTTCCAGAGTCCATAATTTATAGCACTTACCAATTCCAAATAGCTCATAAGCAATGGTCACTTAAAAAGATCTGATTAAGGTATGATGTTCAGCAAGGCTATTTCTCAGTGATTCCTGTGTATCTACTTCTTGTTTAGATGCCTCAGCAACATTCTAAGAAAACTTTCTCCCTACCATTACTAATAACTCCCGAGTCTTCCCTTCTTCACTTCTACTGCTCCTATTCAAATGGCTTTTGAAGTATGTAAATGTCTATAGCCACACTAATAGGCGTTGCTACTGGGTAATATTATTTGTTGAATTATAACAAAATTAACCCCCACATACAAAGCCCCCACCAAAATGTAAAATTAAAGGCTCCTTAAATACCATAAATAACATTTAATACACAGCACCATTAAATACAATTCTCTTATTTTATAAATGAAATAAACCACGAGGCTAAAAACTTGAATCATGACAAATGACTAAGAATTTTTAATTACTGACTATAAAACAACCTTGCTTCTATAAAAAGTCAAACTTTAAAGCAAATATTATATACATAAGAGATTACCACTGTGATCTTTTATGTTTTTATTATTTTGTTTCTAATTTAGGGTCTCGTGTATCCCAGACTGGCTTTGAACTTGCTATGTAACTATGGCCTTGAACTTCTGAGCCTTCTGCCTCTACCTCCTGTGCTGGATTACAGGTGTGTGCCATACCCAGTCTAAGCATGTAATCTTTCACATAACCTACTCTGTAGGAGAGCCACGGATCCCAGGCTACAATCTGTTGCACACATACAATTATTTAAAGCATTTCTTTTCAGTCTCAAAGTGTCCTGAACTGGACAACAAATTCCATGGTGACTCTTTTTAAAAGCTGAATTAACTGGAATTAACTTTGTGTACAAATCCTGTCACAATCAAAACACAGATATCAACTACAGTAATAATTGAGAAGGAGCAGATATCTGCATAATTCTAAATCCCAAGGAGCCGGTGTAATGAACGTGTATCTGGAAACCTTTTCCAGAGTTTAATAGCTGCTGCGTAAGACTACAAAAGCATCTTTCCCCATCTCAAGTGAGTAGTGATGCTCTCAATGACCTGGAAACGTTAATGGATGACCTCAGAGCCTTTCAATCTTCCTCCCACTAGAAATGTTCCCTGCAGTTTAACATTTGAGATAGAGGAAACAAAGGCATTCAGGATAACAAAGGTAATTTAACAAGTACCTGAAAACCAACCGTATACATGTCTGATGTAAATTTACATACATTATAACTTTTAGTAAATACAGGTGACCTTAGATCTATTTTATATGGCTGGAGAGATGGATCCGAGGTTAAGTACATTGGCGGCTCTTCCAGAAGTTCAGAGTTCAGTTCCCAGCACTTGCATGATTGTTCACAATCATCTATAATGCGACCTGATGCCCTGTTCTGGTATACAGGTGTACATGCAAATAGAGCACTAATAAACATAAAATGCATAAATAAATAAATAAATCTTTTAAAAAGAAGGTTCTATTTTATATTTTATCAATTATCTTAAAGCAGTCAACACATCTTTGCTTTGAATACTAATGCTTATTCTGATTATAAATATTATACTGTCAATATTACTAATGCCTGATTCCCTCAAGCATTTACTCCTAAAGACAGAGACAGAGAGAGAAAAAGTAAAGCATTTTTACCTAGACAAGTCCCACTGCTCAGCCAGAAGGGCACTCCCAGCTCTTTCAGTGTCTTGGCTGCTAGTTGCAGTAACTCCTTTGCCCTCTTTCGAAAGACCATAGCATCCACAGTATTATCATCAATGTACTGCTGCAGGTTTAACAAACAGTTATCTATTATAACAATCCCTAAACTGCTAGAAACACTAATACGATATTTGAATTAAATCGAGAAATTAACAGTGCATCTGTTTTCCATTGTAAAAAAATCCAAATTTAGGAGGTATGGGCTGAACCTGGATTTTCAACACCCACATAGAAGCTGGGAGTGTCGGTGTGTGTGCCTGCAACACCTGTGCTATGGGGGTAGGTGACAGACAGACAGATCTGTGGAGCTCACTGGCCAAGCAGTCTCCACCAGTTCCAGGTTTAGTGAGAGACCTATCTAAAAGTTAAGGTAAAGGAACATGGCTGCTGCTAACTGTCCAAGTGCACATAGAAATACTAAGTGGATTCTGTGCATTATAAACATGTCAGAGATGAAGGGGGTGCACTGGGCAGGAGTGCAGGAGACCTGGGAGTCGATAGAAATAAGATGTAGTAGAGGAAGACACCAAGTGCCAGCCTCTGGCCTCAAACGTAAGTGCACAAGTGTGTCCACACATCTATACACATAGGCACAAACTCATACACTCAACAAACCCAGAAATCAGAGTTTACTCCGATTTCTTAGGCACACATTAAAATAATTAGAATAGATTCTAGAAGAACCAGTTTAGAAGGAAAGAATATAAGCAGCTAGGATTCCCCAACAATGAGACTTCAACTGTTAGCACTTTTCTCTGCACATCAGAATTTAGCAGGCTGGGCAGCCGGGGGAAAAGAACTAATTACACAGCTAGAAGCATTAAACAAAATAGATTACATGATGTTTCCATTGTACAGTCATTTACTTCTCGTTAGACACTGGGTAGTCAAGCAGGGAAGGACTCTTTCTGAATCAGATAACCTGTGATTGGCTCTACGTCTATCTCCTTTTACAAGTGTAAGCTCGACGAGGAAAAGACATCAAATACCCGTGTCTACACCAGTACCCCCACATCTGATGAATGAACAAGGCAACGGAAGAAGCAAATTTCATTGCCACTACTGTCCTCATTTATTTATACCTTAAAGACAGTAACTATGCTTTGCAGAACCTCTCTACACATCTGAATGAAATCCTTCTGTAAAATATACAGATTTGTACTAAAATACCATCTTTTACTTAGTCATCTTGCTTATTTGGAGTCACTGCATTTTATTCTGTAACTGAAGAAAACAGGATGAATTCTTCAGAGATATTCCACTATGGAACAAAATATAAGCTATTTGGCCTAGCAGAGCAAGGACACCGGTCCTACCTTTTGCTCTGCCTTCATCACTAGCCTCTTTTTATATGTCCTGTTATAGCAATAAAATGCAACTTCTCAGCCTGGCAGTGGTGACCCAGGCTTTGAATCCCAGTTCTTTGAAGAAGGATCTCACTGAGTTTGAGGCCAACCTGGTCTACAGAGCAAGTGAGTTCTAGGATAGCCAGGGCTACACAAACCCTATCTCAAAAAAACAAAATCAAGTTATCACCCAGACAGAAGCAATATGGCACAGCCTTTCTAGCCTATGTGACCTTATATGCTGTCCTCCTTTTAGTGTGCCTCTGACTCTGAATACAGTGAAAATCATGTTTTCACTCCAGTCTCTGAGAAATAACTGTTTTCCTAAAAGACAGGTGAGTTTATTTTTCCAGTGTTTCTATTGACCATGTACTAATACACAAAGCCAAGTAAATCAGTCAGCTCCTCCATTAACTTACAATAATCACCACTCACACATACTTTTAAATTCTTTTTAAAAATTAATATTTTTTATGTCTATGTACTATGCACATGCCTGGTACCTGTGGAGATAGAAGAGAACATGAAATCTCTTGAGGTTATAGATGGTTGTGAACCGCCATGTGGGTGCTGGGCATCAAACTCGAGTCCTCTGGAAGAGAACCAGAGATTTTAACCACTGAGCTATCTCTCTAGCCCCGCGTGTTCATTCTTACTTTAGTTGTAACTGTTGGTTTTGTCTCAGTCTCCTCAGTGAGGCTGTAAACACGAGAATCTACAACGCTGGAATGTCGTGTGGTCCAGAGGAGGTGAGCAACAAATACTGTAGGGAGGCTAAATGAGGAAGTAACTAATTCTGACAATGTCCTAAAGTAACTTGTGTTTCTTTACAAGAACGCAGGAGAGATACAGTTTACAGAGATGTCACTGGGACAATAAGGAATGGAACCACTAAATGGCTCTCTTCAGGAACAAAGTGTCTTATGAAGGAGCACTCCTTGTAGGTAAATTGTTCTTATGGATTAAGCAAACTATAAAGAATCTCCTGAAATAAAATATCCCTTTCCTGAGCCACTGCTTCTTTTAAGAGCACACGACTGGATTGAGAGGTACATGTTTCTATGCTTGTTATACGGAATGCCTAGAGCTAAAGTTTACAGACCCAGCTGCAATGTAGACTACATGCTAAGCCAATATGACAGTGTTAAATGGTTTCTTGAAGCTACAATTTTCCTCTCTGTTAAAAAATTCTTGCCTTATGAGAAACCTTTCTTCAAACTGTTGATCAGAGGAGTCCAAGAAACTCTCAAATGATATAAGCCACTGTCTTTGGTTGCCTTTCAGAACATGAAGGGAAGACACTATTTGCTGAAGATACTACACACTTTATACACGTGACTTAGAGGAATCTAGCTGGAAATGACCTGGAGCCTCTCATAGTATCTGAAGGTGCTCATGCAAACTGCGAAGGAGAAAAGCAGTTAAAGTCTCACTCAACTATAAGCCCTAAACACCACATCAATGAGCAGCATGGCAAGAGGCCATCAAGGATTCAACAGTGGCGCTTACATCTTGGGAGTAAACAACAGCTACCTAATTGCACTTAAGGCTTGCTCAGTAGGAAGGATCTCATGCCTGGTCTTGTAAACCCGGCCAGTGGCTGGAAAGAGGTCACGGAACCTAGAGAACCTACTACTGCCCTTTTCCTAAACCAGTATAATTCTACTGAATTCTGAATACCAGCATTTTGCCTTGCAGCCACAGTCAGCATAGCTCTCACCCCTCATCAATGAAGCTTCTTTCTACATCAGATGGAGACCACCAAAGAAAGTCACAGTTGGCCACAATGCAGAGAACTGAATGTGGGGTGCCTATCTCAGCCAATATATGTACAACCCAATCCCTGTTCTATGGAAGAGGGGCAGGACTCAGAGTGAAAAGAACATACTGTGAGACAGCATCCTCTATAGAGAACACGACATGAACCCCCAAACCTTAACAATATGGTCACCTCAACAGGACTATGGGTACAATGACAGTACCAGCTGACGTTACAGTGTGGATGGGAGAAATCTCATAAGGCCCTAATCCCTAGATGAAGAGCTATAGGCAGTGAATGGCTGCTAACAGATGGATAAATGGTTTTCTCCAGTTCCCTGATAGGTTATCCAATGTTGTTTAGCTAGTTCTTATAACTTAATTAGGCTGTAGATAATGATTTGAATGTATAGATTTCATCAAACAGATATAGAAATAAATATATAAAGACATATGCATAATGTTTCTATTAAGTGAAAGAGCTGTGTAGAGCAAAACCCAAAGAGCAATGGACATACTACCTACTCCCCAGATGTCGTGGGCATACTACTTACTCCCCAGATGTTGTGGACATTCTACCTACTCCCCAGATGTTGGCTTCTACAAGGACTCATGAAAACTGGCTGACCCCAGAGCTGGGATAGGAAAATCACAGGATGAGCCTAGAATATCTATACTTTACTAAAAAGGAAGAAAGATGGAGATAAGCTAGAAGATACAAAAGCTATCAGGAAGAGTTTTTAACTGGCCAAATATGGATCAATCTGAAGATTAAAATAACTCATTAAACAGGAAACCATGAGTCTCTATCTCAACAATAAATTTGATAAGAAATGTAATATTTTAATGGTTACAAAGTAGCTTGCAAACAAATGCTTCTGATTACAAAGGGAAAAATGCAGTATCACCAAAGTGAAGGCAGGGCAAACACAGAAGTGGATGCTCACAGTCATCTATAGGATGGAACACAGAGCCCCCAAT
>NC_034595.1:7830365-7833003 GCF_900095145.1 Mus pahari | reverse complement strand
GTCTCTAGCTGCATATGTAGCAGAAGATGGCCTAGTTGGCCATCATTGGGAAAAAAGGCCCCTTGGTCTAGCAAATTCTATATGCCCCAGTACAGGGGAACGCCAGGGCCAAGAAGTGGGAGTGGGTGGGTAGGGGAGCAGGGCAGGGGGGAGGGTATAGGGGACTTTTGGGATAGCATTTGAAATGTAAATGAAGAAAATATCTAATAAAAAATTTAAAAAAACAAAATGAAACAAAAATAAGAAGTGAAGACAGCAGGTAAGAGGCGGGATGCAACCCAGCAGTGTTCTGTGGCCTTCCTCTGAACATTCCCACCAGAGGGAGAAGGGAGGCCACAGGACTCGGGAAGTCTCAGAGACCCCCAAGGCCTCGCCCCACGTTAGGAAGGCAGTCATGGTAGGTGCTGAGACTGGTGGTGTTCCCTGGTGTGTGGAACTTCAGGGCACACAGCTTTCTAAGTGTTCCTCACAGAGGTGAGCTTCGTGGTGGGGCAGCTGACTGAGACATCAGACTCCTGGGACTTCTCACCCACGCTCTTGGAAGTGTCCTTAACAAACTCAGGGTTTCACCAAGCTAGACTTGGGTGGAATCGGTTTTCAGTCTGCTGTTAGTGTCCTATCTGGGGTGAACACTGTGTTCATGCTTTCTCAGAAAATCCAGGCAAGAAGCAGTAACAGGGCAATCAGGTCGCACCTTCTGGAACATAATGAGAAGAGCAAGCATAGCAGCACTGCTGTGCTGTTTATCTATGAGGAAAACCAGAGGGGCAGTTTACAAAATATCTAATGTAATCTCCAAAATTATCAAAGCCATGAAAGTAGTTACCCAAACTGGTAGAGAACCCAGCAAACTACAAGACATTAAAGAGACAGGAAATCAGTATAGCATGTGATTCTACACAGAACCCTTTCAGTTCAAACCTACTATGAGGACAACCAGCAAATTGTGAATGCAGACTTTTGTTGTTGTCTTTAAATTGTCTTGCCATATGCCTTGGCTAGCCTGGAACTTTTGGCAATCCTCCTGCCCTGGCTTTCTAAACATGAAGATTACAGGCATGTGCCGTCATGCACAGTTTAGATTGAGATTAAAAGCAATTTATGTTAATTCTTGATTTTCATATTCAGATACAGGAAATAATCTAGTTTTGTTTTGTTGTGTTTTTAGAAAAAAACTAAGTTATGTGAGGCTTTGGGACACTGGTTTATAGTTTACTCTCAAATGTGCCAGAAAAAAAAAAAAGAGCTACTATTTCTATTGTACTGGCAACTGTCATATAAGTCAGACACTGCTTTTAAAATATCATTATTTAAGTAAACGAGAAAGCTAGGGGCTACTTTACTAGGTTTATTCGATTAGTTCATCTCTACAACCATTTAAGACTGTTTGGCGCCATCAAGTGTTCAGATGGGTATACGCTAACTTTAATTTGAAAGTGTACACTCCTGGTATCTTACTCATGGTCCTAACATAAGAGGATAAAGTAAGGCCATGACCAAGCCCTTTAGTCACTACACATCACAAGGGCATCGGTGAAAACAAGTCAGGCATCGCTAATGACATGGCTGCAATGACGGCCGTGAATAAACTAAGACGCCTGCTACCAGGAAGCTCCCAAAATGAGGAGGATGCAAGCCATTCACAATTCACCATGGCAACTGCTAGGGCAGAGGTGGGCAATGCCCATAGGGCAGGAAGAAGCACTGAATCCAACCCTCCTACCTCTTATCAAGGTGTGGTGGAGGTAGAACTTGCCTGCACAACAGGCCTAACACACATGCTGCTCTCTAGCTTCTACCACGAAGCTCAGTAAATTTGACAGCCCTACAGTAATAAATTCAAAAGAACAGGAAGAGCTAGAAGAACCTCTTGGGCTGTCTTGGGCATCAGCATACAGTATGTGAGATGCCTTGTATTTGAGCCTTGGCCCCTGGGCAGCAATAAAAGAGGTGGCACTTAGTATCTCCTATGTGCTCTAACTTGTACCCCAGTACCCTGATAAACACTACGACCAAAGGGTAACGTGGGGGAGAAAAGGGTGTAGCTCTTCAGTCACAGCTCATGCCTGAGGGAAATGGGGGCCAGCACTCATGGGAAGAACTGGAGAGCTAGGAATGGTGGCACAGAGGCAGGCAGACCTCTGTGAGGGAGAGGCAGAGAACCCCAGAAAGTGAAAGGCAAACAGAAGAACTGGGGTACCAAATCCCCACAGTCCAACTGCCTGTTTTCACTGTCTTTCTGGTTTCATATGACTTGTTACAGTTGAACTTTTATGCCCATCAAAATCATTTTTATATCACTACAGTCAGAAGCCTACAAAGTTAGAACAGCAGAGGAAAAGCGGAAAACTCGGCTGGTCTTTCTATAGCACTTTGCCAAACACACACACACACACACACACACTCATACTCAGTGCCAAACTTAGACAAAAAAAAAAAAGACAAAAAAAAAAAAACCTTTCTAAATTCACATGACCCCTCTTCAGTGGCTATATTCTAAGCCAACTTGGACTTCTTTTTTTTTTTTTAAAAAAAAAAATATCTTTAAAATAGCTAATGAGCTATCATAACTGTGGAATAAGCCAGTGATCATCCTATCAGGATCTAATGAGACAAAACAATAAAACAATAAGTATAT
>NC_034595.1:7801906-7830340 GCF_900095145.1 Mus pahari | reverse complement strand
TAAGTATATGGTCATTCTACATTCAGGGAAGAAAAAAGTTTGCCTGCCTGTGTGTGTGTGTGTGTGTGTGTGTGTGTGTGTGTGTGTGTGTGTGTGAAGCCCAGGGCTGCTTTTCACTTGAGCTCTCTGGCTGAGTGCTGGCTGTGGTTGCAAGCCTGCCATACTAGCCAGTAGAATTCAAGTTTTCTTTTGAGATAGGGTCTGTTGGTCAGGGTTTCCTCTGAACTCACCACATGGAGCGTCACCTTCACCTCTCTGCCACTATCTTCCAAGTGCTGGGATTACAGACACCTGATACCATGCCTGGTTCATGTGGTGATGGAGTGCACACCCAAGCCCTATGCATACTAGACAAGTACTCAACCAACTAGACTACATCCCCGGCACTCGGGGGGAAAAAGAGTTTAGTGTTTAACTTTAAATTAGAGGAAAATCAGTGGGTGAAAACTGATGGACTTAACAAGCCATTTTAACCTATTCTGCAGAAGCCTCTTCATCTCCTCTTAAAAACTAAAATAAGCACAATCCTCTCCTTAGCGTTAGTTTAGAAATACAGGTTTTGGTTGTTCTAACCTGAAGGAACGCCCGAGCTTCTTTATACCTGCACTCGATAAATCTGGAGTGAGGCACTTCTTCTAGAAAGCGCCCTGGGTCTTTCGGAATAAGCATGTCTAGTCCATCAACGGTAACTCGCTGTAACTCTGGCCTGAAAAACAAAAGTTAAAAAGAAAAGTTACTATCAAGATTTAATCCAGAACACTGCCGGCCTTTTAAGACAGTAAACATTAGCAAAGGAGCTAAACATCAAGTGAATTTTCTTCAAATCTTCTGAGCATCAATCAGCAACTTTACTAGGATCTTGAAAAATCAGACATCAAATAGCAACCCGGAATTTTAGTTTTAAGTATTTTCACTTATGTAGCTAAATTTGAGGGGAAGGAGAATGGATTTCCCTCTAGGGATTGAACCCAGGGCCTTGTACATGCTACCACTGAGCTACACCCTATCCCTCTTTCAATTTAAATTAATATTTTTTCTTTTTTTGGAGGGGGGGAACAAGGTCTCTTTAAATTGCTGAAGCTGGCACCTTGCCATCCTCCTGCTTCAGCCTCCCATGTAACTGGATTACAGGCCTCTGCGTCTAAGATGATTTTCCAGGTACTTTGGCATTTGAAGCAGAAATGAAAGTTGAGTAACATCATTTTCAGTTGCTAACTTAGTCTTACAGTTAAACCTCCAAGTGAGTCCCTGTAACCCAGAAGGCTCGCTGGCCAGAGCCACCTGCAGCCCACCTGCGTGGATGCTGCTTGGGAACTGCCTACTCCTCACTGTGAAACTACAGAGGACACAGGCGGCTTTATCCACAGGCCTGGCGCATGTTACACTCACAAGGTAGGTTTTTGTCGGTGATTTTGAACTTAACTAAATTATTAACTAAACATTGAAGTAAACTTTTAATAGTTGAAGAACTAAATGACTTACTTAAAAAGCCTGTTTGAAACACAAAATAAGAAAAAATGCATAAATATGAATAGTCAAAGATGTCAACAAACTGTTTCTGACAACCAGGAATCGTTTGGCCAATGATATTCCTGATTTCTCCAGTTTTGACCACCTTTTCAGCTCTTTCTTGCATGGGTGGTTTTAAACACTAAGAAGAAGACAGAATAAATGTGCCTTACAGTTCTATGGCATAACAGTGAGCAGTGTTTCTCAGAAAGTGCCCCAAAAGGACTTTGTTATGAAAATTCTTATAAATGATGAAGTTGAAAGCAAAAAACATTCACTGCTATATTTACATCAAGTTCTAGTATATCAGACATATTATAACATCATTACTAATGACTTCCAAAGAGAAAGAAAAGTGCTATTCTGGGTTATAAAGTTGACATTTATGGTCTCATTTTACATGAGTCTCTTCAGGTACCCACTTCTTGTCAGCAGTATTTTTATCATTGTGATAGATAGTTAAGGGTATACTATTATGCACAGTATTATTTTTATTCCTATAATTTCTTAGTTTTCCGAGGCAATGTCTTGTGATTCCATCTAGGCTGGCCTGGATCTTGTTATTTAGCCCAGCCTCACCCGTGGCTGGCAAATCTCCTGCTTCACCTTGAGTGCTAGGATTTACAGGTGCGAGTCACCACCTCAGGCCATATTGGAAATAAAGTAAGACTATAACACATACATGCACACTCAAGTGCATGTGTAAGACATAAGACCATGCGTTACAACACTTGTGATCTCACCTTCATCACAGACACTGAGATTTGCCAGCTCCCCTGGAGATCCCTGTGTACCCCATTCAGGAGCCCCCCTCTACCTCCCTATCCAGGGATACACTCTATCTTGCTTTGCGGTAACTTTTCCTTACTATTCTCAGTACCGTTATTCTATTGTAAATATATCCACCAACACAGTATACCTCTATCCTGTTAGTCTTTTTTGCCTTGAGACACTCAGCACTGTGGATTCACACTACTGCAGAATCACAGTGTATTTCCCCGAGGTATAATACGTCAATGTGTGTGTATACATATGTGTATATATAAATATAAACATATCATATTATTGACTCATTACTGTTTATTGTTATAGATTTACCTGTCAAAGGCTCCAGGATAACGACCAAATTGTAACTTTCGAAAAGGAACAAACTTCCTATCCATGTGTCCTTTGAGTCGAAGGTGACCATGCCAGAGGTAGTTGCCACTCCTCTCATGAAAGACTACCAAGTGGATGGCATGAGTGGCCAGCTTACAGACGTAGTGCAGAGGGATTTCAGTCCCAGAAAGTGAGTCTATTCCATCTAGCCGAGGATCTTGGCTTTCAGTCTTTAGGCATTGAAACCCCATGTTCTCAGCTATCTGAAACCAGCCACCCTAGCATAAGACGAAGATCAAGCATGATTATTTAAAACCAAATATTAGTAACAAGACGAAACAACTGTTACACCATTAACTAGGCCATGTTTTTATCTTTACCTTTTTGCTAGAACATTTTTAATGAGAGTAGTGAACAGAAGGTAGCGCTGAAAGACTAAAGTGGCAAAAGAAAACTGTGGACAATGGAGACTATCCCTAAGGACTCTGAAAGTTAATGCCAACTCCTCCCTATGGGATGAGGATGCTCATCCTCAATGTTCCCTCGCTGATTTCCATGAAGTGGATGTGGAACATGAAGGAGCAGGAACAGAAAAGCAAACTTGCAATTGTTATCTCCTTCGACTTTAAAAATGCTGTAACAGAACCCACACCACAATGCAAACATCTGGAAACCGATCCCAACATTCTGTAAGACAATGGATGCTTTTCAAAACCATTAAGATTTATTTATTCAGATTATCCTATATGGAGATTTTAGTAGATGATTAAATATTATTAAGAGTAACTGCTGATCCAGTGGCTATATCTCCATCACAACTCAAGCATCTATGGCTCAGGGAACATTGCAGGGCGGAGTCTGAAAACCTGTATAAGCCAGAATACCAGGAAGCCTGATGGGAAACAGTCCTCCTAGAAATGGCTGATATAATTCTGTTTCAATTAAACATACACACACAGACACATTCCCCCAACACACACACCACATTAGTATCTGCTAAGTATGGTGCCCTGTGAACTGTAATCCTTACAGAAAGATTATAAATTTGAAACTCCCCCAAAAATCTTTTATTTCACTAGAAATTTAAAATCTCCAAAGAACTTTTACTTATATTCTTACATTTGCATTTGGATATGATATCTACTCTATATAAGAAGCAGCATGAGTATTTTAAATAAGGAAACATATTTAAAGTCAACTTTCAAAACGGCTAATAATACAGCGGCACTTAAACTGTACAAGATGCACGCGCACTGATTATCTCCTTTGATACCCACAGAAACTATGTGAGGTCAGCCAGGAAGGTATTATTTATGACTAACCTACAGTCATGAACATAAAACTTTAGGAAAGCATACCTCACTGCTACAGAATTCAGAAACAAGCACTGATGATCAAAGCTAGCAAGCTCACCTGTCAGGCCATCTCAGTCCCTAACTGACCTTTGCTTCTTCCGTGGACTCTGTTGTCTTAGTCTTGACAACTATAGAGCATATTCCTTTCTTTTAAAGTAGCAGAGTACCGCACTCAAGGGACACTTTGGAAATGTGGAGGAATATTTCCTTTATCAATAAACTGGCATTTAGAGGCTGAGGTCAGAACACTGGTGTTGTGAGTGACCAAGTGACCATCCTGTTTATGTCCTCATCATTTACGTCGTGCAGCCCCTCCCCAGAGCTTCACCTGGTGCCATTAAGGCAGCGTTGCATATAGCAGGTGTTAGGTAGCTGTTGAGACCCTGTCTATCACTCCACGAGGGCATAAACAGTCAAGGCCAGCTGGAATGATCTGTTTGCAAGAGAGCACAGCTGAACTCGCCAAGATGGTAACTGCTTGGCTCAGAGTACAGTCACAACACCAATCTAAAAAACTCAGAGAATCCTATGAGCAGAGTAAGCTAGTTAGTGAGTATTTACTCACGATAAGGTCGACTGACTATCATGTAACTATAAAATGAGTGATGATAGGAGGTAGGTGTATGCACATGAGAATTCTCCTAACTCCTTGTCTAAGTGAGATGCTAGTTTACACATAAGCATTTTTGAATGAGAAAATAAACAAGACAAAATAAACAAGTCCAAGGCTCACAGTATTCAGGAAAAGGAAAGGCAGACAGCACCTTAGCATACTGAGGTCTGACATTTGAACTCAATACCAGTATTATTTTTGCTTAAAAATAAAAATGAAGTTTATAATATCACATTCTCACTTTTCCACAGGTTGAGACATCTTTAAAATATAAAATGAGAAAAAAAAAAAGCAAGCCAACAAAGACCATAAACACACATATACACACTTCACCTGTTTCTCACCTGCATCACTGCCTAGGCAGAACCATGGGACAAGATCTCTGACACTGAGTTTGAGAAAACCGAGGAACCTGCAGCATATACTGCTGTCCCAGAGTACACTGCCACTCCAGAAGGAGTCCAACCTGCCAGAGTCAACATGACTTACCAGATCTGCTATAGAATGTCTGCATGTCTCATGATGGCTCACGACTAATGCTCATATTTCTGATTCAAGCTATCTTAATCTTTTTCCCACCAGTCTCTACCACTTAAATGGACTATATCCCTACCTCTGCTCCAGGGACCAAGTTTACAACACATAAACACATCCACACTGGATGAAAATGATGACAGATATCTGAACTAAAGAAGCACCTCTCCTCCTTATTCCTGTCTGTCTTTCATCTTGAAACTACAAAGGAGGGTAGAAATGTAAGTTCAACTTTTGGAAACATCTAAAAACTACTCCATGAGTATCAAACTAGTACTGAGTACATACAAAATGGAAGAACAGTGTTGTAGACAAAGTCACACACTGAGATGCACCTTCTGCAACAGAGTGGAAATGCAGCATAAGACCCCTGCTTGCCTGTCTACAGGCTGAACATCCATGTTGACCTCCTCAAGGTCAAGACTGAATATCCCAACAGAATATCTGAACAGCAATTTACTAGAAGCTTCTGAGAAAAAGTTTTCCCTTCGAAAGGCTGATATTCTCGTTCCTGCCTCTCGTTCTCTGGTCTATGTTTCTATGCTGGTACTGATTATGCTGGAACAACGGTGGAAATGGAGATAGAACTTCAGCCCTGGTATTAATGGAGAGGCAAATTAACATCGAGAGCCACCATTATTATAGCCTCTTACTAGAAAAGTTTCAGGAGTCATCTAGGAAAGGCTAAGACTAGCAGGTGGCCTTCCTGGAGGTGGCCTAAGATGGTGAGCTCTGAGAAGCAAGGTCCCAAGAGAATCATCTCAGGATTGCTTCTTGTAGAAGATATTCTTTTCCTGTCACTATTACATAGCCTGAGGGTTCCTGGGCATTAGCCTACCCTACTGAGCAAATTTCCTATAGATCAACATAAAGGTGAACTTTCATTAATTAGTACTATTTAGATAAATTAATAATTTTATAGAATTCCTGATTTGATTCTAGGAAGAAAGTTTTGAGAGATGGTTTTAGCTGATTTGCTAAAAAGATGTAATAAAGTTAGAATCAAGAACAGAATGTTAGAATGTGCTACTCATAAAATAGTAAAGGCTGCATAATAAGGAACACAATGAGCTTTCACAATTACACTAAAAGGAGAAATAGGCTTGGGAAAGATTTGTATTCAAGAAAAAACATTCATTCTAGGTCAGATCTGAGGCTGAAGCCACAGGTGTGCACTATGCTAAAGCAAGGCCATGTGAAACTGTTGCTTTGAACTTATAATGAGCTTACAGAATGAAGCACTGCTTTGAACTTAATATCAACATCCTTCTGTGAAAATCTTTCCAATATGACTATAGATGTTTTACACTTTCAGCTCACTCACCTCATTCTTCCACAGGTGATACTGCAGTGCGAATGCAGTAAAGTCTCTAGGAACACAGAAAAATCTGCATTCTGAAGCCGGGCCTTGAGAAGCATTTTTCACTTGTTCGAAGTTTTTATTAATTGATTCCAGAATCCACGGGTCAATAAGGAACACTGGCACATTTTGGCTGGATGTCAGCATAATAAATTTCTTAACTGCACGCTGTTTCAGAGGAAAATAATCTCTATGAAACCATTAAGTCAATAGAATTTTTTTCCAGTACTGGGAACTGAACCCTGGACCTCACACTTACTAGGTAAGTGCTCTGTCACTACAGAAGCCAAGTATGATGATGACTGCCTGTAACCTCAACATTCTAGAGGGAGAGGCAAAGTTTGAGAGGCAAGCCTGGTCTACACAGAAAGTCATGCCAACCAAGGCTACAGTTGTCTTAAAATAACAACATAAATAAGACAAAACGAAGAAGCAATAAACAAAGAAAAATTTTAAATCAAAGGCTTTTTTTTGTTTGCTTGCTTGTTTGTTTAGTAAACCAGCATTATTTTTCAGTGTTAAGAACGGTTGTTGACATAGGATCTCATGCAGGCCAGGTTGGCCTGAACAGTGTCTGTCTGTAGCTGAGGGTGATCTTGAGTTCCTGGCCCCCCTGCTCTCATGTCTGGTTTATACAGTGCTTGAGATTGAACCCAGGGCCTCCTGCATGCTAGGCAAATGCTCTGCCAACTGAGCTACAGTTTAACTCTGCCCTCTCAGCATTGTTTTACATTTTTAATTAGGTAGAAAAAAGTTTTTAGAAATGTACTTTTAAAATACGGAGGTTATGAAATTTTGTAAAACAAAAAATGTAGTGTATATATTTCATTATCTGTTCCTTTCCTCTTCCAAAGAAAGCACTGAGATTTTTATTCCTGATTTATTAATTTCCCTTTATGTTTGTAGATCAATTCTGATTCATATGTTCATTTATCTGGGGAAGCAATACAGTTCAGTGAACAAGAATTTTAGAGCTGGAAAGTTTCCATCTGGATTCAGATACTTACTAGCCAACTGCCCTTACTCTCTCTAACTAGCTAAACTGAGAACAGCAATAGATACTGGTTTTATAAGGTTTCCACACCGACAAACTGAGATAAAGCTCTTGGTAGAAGGTCTACCCCCATAACAATAACCAAGGTAGTTATTGTTATTGCCATCCTTCAACACATATTGAGGAGTAGATCAATAACTGAGCTCCAGACAACACTGTAACTGAGACTTCTTGTCTGGTGTACGTACCCACTGTGTGCTATCAAATCCAACTCGATTTCCTTTGGATTTTGAGGAACCCGGTCCATTCTAACAGAGGGGAAAAAGGGTATTTTAGTACATTCAAAGCCCAGCAGGCAATATCCACATGCTTATTTTCATACTCAGAAGCAAACAGTAATATAATTTTATACTACAATCAACCCAAGATGTAAAACACTGAAAGTATAACAAGTTATTGAAATAGCCCAATGCTATGGCCAGCATTTCTGAACCAATTAATGCCCATTAATTAATGCCCATTAAGAAAGAGCATCCACATCCACATTCCTGTGTCTGTCTGTCTGTCCCTCCTCCCCACCACCTCTCTCTGTCCTGCCCAAGTCTCTAAAACCCTGAGATTACAGCTAGAACCAGCTGTCTCTCTGAAATTAGGGTCATCCATCTTGCATGATATTCCTAACTTCAT
This sequence comes from Mus pahari, assembly GCF_900095145.1. Classification (NCBI taxonomy): domain Eukaryota; kingdom Metazoa; phylum Chordata; class Mammalia; order Rodentia; family Muridae; genus Mus; species Mus pahari. The sequence goes on along the minus strand of NC_034595.1, from coordinate 7,822,190 downwards.
CTCCACACAGAGTTGGTGAGGAGATGGCAAAATGAGTTTTAAAAAAGTATAATGAGGAGCAGTTCCCGAGTGTCAGGTTTTGTTTCATACTTCCAAAAGAAATAAAAGAAAAAAAGGGCTGGAGAGATTGCTCAGTAGTTAAGAGCACCGACTGCTCTTACAAAGGTCCTGAGTTCAAATCCCAGCAACCACATGGTAGCTCAGAACGATCCGTAGTGAGATCTGACGCCCTCTTCTGGTGCATCTGAAGACAGCTACAGTGTACTTAGATAAAATAGTAAATAAATCTAAAAAAAGAAAAAAAGGGGGGGGGGGATGGTTCCTCCCTCATCCATTCAACATTCCTGCAAAGCCCCCTCAACATTCCTGCAAAGCAAGGTCATTATTTCTAGGTGAGAGATGGCCCCAATGCCCACACTTCTCATTATGTACACTATTATTTCACATGCTCTAGGTTACTTACAATAGTCCTTTTTAAATGTTCATGTTTAGAGAGTCAGAAGGAAGAAAGCAATATTATCAGCTTTCATATGATTAGCCCCAAAATGCTTTGAGACTAAATAGAAGAAAGAATGTGATGGTCTAGAAATCAGAAGACTGCCTCAAACTCAAAGAAGTCTGACAGCTCCTTATGTTTTCAATGTTTTTGTACCTGTGAATTATGAATGAAGATGCTGACAATGAGAACTGCCTCATCCTACAAACACAACGCCCTCAACGTTCTTAAAAAGAACAGTTTTCTTCTCATTGCAGCCTCAAGGACAAGTACCCAAGCCAAGTCGCCTCTGTATTAGCATGTCTGCCATAGTGCTTGGTTAAATGTCAGGAAGAATTTGTTAACTGGAGGAGAAAGACCAGAGGAAGAGTAACTAAGGCAGAGCTGGATTCACTGTCTTGCAAGATCTGCAATTGAGTAACAAAAAATGTACATTTGAGAAAAATAAACAACAAATCTAAAGAGTAACTTTGTTATCTTCAGTCTTGACTAGGGATGGAAACTGCAGGCAGATACAGCCCTACCTTAGGAGAAGAGACTGAATATGTTGTACTTGGAATAAGTACATTTCAGTGAGCTAGTAGATTACTGTACTGGCTAATTTTGTGTCAACTTGACACAGCTGGAGTTATCACAGAAAAATGAGCTTTAGTTGGGGAAATGCCCCCATGAGATCCAGCTGTAAGGCATTTTCTCAATTAGTGATCAAGGGGGGAGGTCCCCTTGTGGTGGTGCCATTTCTGGGCTGGTAGTCTTGGTTCTATAAGTGAGCAGGCTTAGCAAGCCAGGGGAAGCAAGCCAGTAAGGAACATCCCTCCATGGCCTCTGCATCAGCTCCTGCTTCCTGACCTGCTTGAGTTCCAGTCCTGACTTCTTTCAGTGATCAACAGCAGTGTGGAAGTATAGGCTGAATAAATCCTTTCATCCCAACTTGCTTCTTAGTCATGAGTTTGTACAGGAATAGAAACCCTGACCAAGACAATTACTTTACAGCTTTTTTTGGAATTAAGATCATATATCATAAATTCTACTTTCTCTTTCTTTTTCTCTCTCTCTCTCTCTTTTTTTTTTTTTTTTTTTTTTTGGTGTTTTGAGACAGGGTTTCTCTGTGTAGCCCCGGCTGTCCTGGAACTCTGTAGACCAGGCTAGCCTTGAACTCAGAAATCCGCTTGCCTTTGCCTCCCAAGTGCTGGGATTAAAGGCGTACGCCACCACCGCCCAGCTGTAAGGAAACTCTTAAGAGTCCTGTGACCTGTTTCTTCCAACCCCAGAAGTGTTCCTGGAATGTGTTTTTGTGCTCTTCCCAGGTGCAGTGGCTAACGGTGAGTTTACTTGAGCTGTGGTTATTCATGTGTGTCTAGGCACATGAGCTGGTCTTTGTGATTGTACACTTTACTCAGGTGACTTTCCTTAGCCCTCAGAGTGTAAACTGCCTGATGCTATGAATAAGGTTGGCTACTGCATGAAATATTGGTCACCTCATTTTCAGGCCTGCTCTCTCTTAGGTCCATGCCACCAACTAGAGGGGTAAATATATATTTACAGTTGTTACTATCACCTCTACCTAGAACACTCCACCTTGTCCAAACCACATTCTGACCAGCAGCCATTCCCCAGTCTTCCTCTGTGCCACCACACTACCATTAACATATGTATAATCCCTGGGACCGCTGAGGCCAGAGGATCATTAGTGGGTTCTAGGATGTCCAACCTGCATGACACCGTGAATCTCTTAGTCAAAAAACAAAGCAAGATAAGCAACAGAAATCCAGCTACTCAGTTGTCTGCACATGAAAGCACACAGTTAACCATGGCTGTTCGCTGCTGTCACTGCCAATTCCCGACAGATGTTGAGTAGGCCTTCATTCTGTGGAGCAATCCTACATTCCCTTGCCCACTAATTCTCATCCTCTTGGGTGACTTCTGTTCTTTTTGCCTTTTTAACTCATTTCCTCATTCTATCTGTGGCATTGCTTTCTCTTTCCTGAGAAAAGGAATTAAAGAACTTTCAAGGGCTGGAAAGATGGCGCTCAGAGATGGAGAGCACTGACTGCTCTTCCAGAGGTCCTGAGTTCAATTCCCAGCAACCACATGGTGGCTCACAACCATCTGTAATTAGATCTGATGACTTCTTCTGGTATGTCTGAAGACAGCTACAGTATATTTTTATATAATAAATAAATAAATCTTAAAAAAAAAAAAAAAGAACTTTCAAGCACTCCCAATAGTTTGCTCCCCAGTTAAATGACATTCACATAGTCTGACTTCCCTTTTCTCATAAGAGATAACCCATCTATATTCCTATTTATAGTTACTCTACTTACTAAATTGCATGCCCTTTTGCTTGGCCAAAGACACTGCTCCAGAAACTTTCCTTTCTCTGCTGGACCATTCCTATTAATATATACACACAACATTATTCTTTCCATTAAAAATAATTAAAACAAGGAACAAACAAAAAACTCTTGACAGCCCTTTTCCTCAACAATTTCTTGTTCTCTTTTATGCTGGATAGTTGTGTTGGTACAACCTTTAACTCCGGCACTTGGGAGGCAGAAGTAGGAAGACCTCTGTGAGTTAGAGGCCAGATAGGGCTATAAAGCCAGTTCTAGGACAGCCAAGGCTACACTGAGGAAACCCTCTATTAAAAAACCAACCAACCAACCAAATAACAAACTCCCAATGGTTGCTCTCATTGCCTTTCTTTCCTATAAGAACACTTGAGCTCAGATCCACTCTGCCAAACACTCACATCTACCACTGACTTCCACAATACTAATTCCGTTGGTTGTTAGCTCTTCCTCATTTCATCTAACAAGACTTGGTAACTTCTGCTTCACTGGTATACTTCATTTACTGGACTCTCATGATTCTCATACTACACTCTCCTGCTATGTCTCTCTGGCTGGCTATTCCTTCTTAGTCTCACTAGCTAGTTCTCAATTCCTTGAAACGAGTTTAAGGGGCCAAAGCCTGAGATGTTCTCTCTTTTAAATCTATGTTCACTTATTTGTTATCTCATTAAGTCTTGTTGTGTTTTATTTTTATTAAAGATTTACTTATTATATGTGTATGAGTGTTTTGCTTATACATTTGTATCACATGTTTGCAGTGCCTGCAGAGGCCAGAAGAGAGCATAAACTCTCTTAGAACTAGAGTTACAGGAGATTGTGAGCCACCCCACAGGTGCTGGAAACCAAATCTAGATCTTCTTGAAGAACAGCAAATGTTCTCAACTGCTAAGCTGTGTCTCAAGCCCATAGCCGCTGCTTCTGCTGCTCCTCTTCCTTTAATACTAATTTACTTATTTTAGAGATAGCACATGCGCCATGCTGTGCATTTGGAGATCTGAGGATAACTTGTGGAAGTTTGTTCTCTCCACTATGTGGCTTCTTCGGAGGCTCACACTCAGGAAAGGTGCCTTTACCAGAACCACCAAACCATACAGCTGTATATACCATCTATCTGCTTATAACTCCAAGCCATAGGACTCCTGTGAATTGCAGACTCACACATCTGGCTGGCTGTTCGTCACCAGGCACCTAAAACTGGCATATGCAAAGTCCTCCCTCTACCCTTCTTCAGACTTGCTCTTCTAGTTTTTCTCTCAATAAACTGCAAAGTCTCAATGTCTCACTTCTATTGCCTAAGTCAAAACACAAGTAACTTTTGATTCCCTTCTGTCATTCATACCCTGCATCTAACAATCCACAAATCCTCACAGCTCTGCTTTTGGTTTCTTAGTCATTCCCTTGTCTAAGACATTGCTACCGCTTGTGTAAACCATAGTAGCCTTTTAACTAGTTCCTTTCAGCCTGTGCTCCTATAATCTATTCCTAAATAGAGCAGGTAGGTTAGTCACAACTATGCCATGTTAATAGCTCATTTCCATGGTTCAATCTTACCAATAAGACCCAAAGTTCTTATGCTGGTCGGTAACACTCTCAACGACGGCAAAGTCTTCAGTTTTACCTGCCCTCCTCTCATCTCTCACTCCTCTACAACTATATTAACACCCAGGTTATTCCAGACACTTTCCACCTCGATTTTTGTGCTCTGTTTCCTCTCGTTCTACACAGAACTCTTCTATAGATATAGATGCGATTCATTCTTTTTGAACAAGCTTTTTCTTTAATTGTGAAGGCCTTCTACATTCCTCATGATCATATCCCGCAAGACCAACTTAAAATATTGTACACCCATGAAATATCCAGTAACCCAGTCCTCCAAGGATGTTACTCTTCAGTTCTTTTTTTTTTTTTTTTTTTTAAAAAACTTAACGTGAAGAGTCAAAGCTAAGAACACTGTGGATATCTAGTCTTATAAGGCTTAAATATCATGCAATTTTAATGGTCTCTTGTAAGAAAAGGAAAGCAAGGGTACATTTTGCAGATGTTCTAAAAACTATGTATTTTTAAAAATATACCCATGAGCCTATAAAGTAAAGGGTCCTAGAATGAAAATTTCATTATCTTAATAGTTGTTCTATCTATGGGGAAGAACAGTTACTGATACCCAGTGGCTACAACTGTAAATGAATAAGAAAAATGCAGCCACTGCCAACCAATGATCATACAAACAGAGAGCCAACAAAGTAAATCACCCACCCCCTTCTTCCTAGGCTCCCGGCTCCAGCTGATGCTTCCCATTGGTTGACCCCAACTGGAAACCAAAAGGCAAGGGAGCCCAGCTAGTCCATAGAGGCCAGCCTCCCAAGGCATAGAGCATGCTGAGGAGACGTCTGGAGAGGCAAACAGAGAAGATCCTGCATACTATGCTATATACTTTAGGTTAATTCTATACGTATGCTATGCAGAGAATTTGATCAAAAATTCTAAAATTTGAATTTTAGAAATATGACTAACAGTACATAATAATTACAAAGTCTAAACACTAGGAAACAGAAGAATTCTTAACTAATAAAATATTCAGAATGGAGTCTTGTTGTAGAAATTTATTTAAATTCCAGCTCCAGGTTTCTACCCACCTTAACTATTTAAGTTCCCAAATAAAAGACACACACAACCTTTATATTTTCAATAAGCCTTAAATAGCACAATAGCTTGGCAGCTGTCTAGCCTCTAGGTGATTAGAATCTACTTTCCTATTGTTACCCTAAGTTATCACTTACTATGTTTCATCTGGGCTGCTCTTAACTCCAATTGGCCAGTCCTCAGGGGTACATTCTCTTGACTCCTAATCCATGGTGGCTTCTCCTTCCTCCTCTTGTACTCTTCTTCTCTCCTCATGATTCCTCTCCAACCCCAAGCCCCCAAGACCTAAACCCCACCCATGTCTCTTCTGCCCAGCTATTGGATGTTGGCATCTTTATTTACCAATCAAGTATAACTTAAAGACAAGGTCACTCAACGTTTTACATGCAGACTCTTTCATCTCTAGGCCGACCAATCTTAAAGGTCCAATATTAATATTAAAATACAACCAACCTTGGGCCAACCCACTGAAGAAGTAAATGCTAAATTATTCCTCTATTTCCTTATATGTTCCAAAGCACCTCAAATTGTGAGTTTAGGGAGTTAGTCTACTACTGTGCTCGGCTTAAATAGTTTCCACAAAACAAGTCAAGGTGTTAAGAAAACAAACCTACAGATATTTCACCAATAAGTAGATGGGCAGATCCAGACCCTAGAAAGAACTGGTAGAAGAATAATTGGTGACTACTGAACTCCAATGACCCAACTATAAAGTAATTAAAGAAAAGGCATTTCAGAAACAAGATGCTAAGACTTAAAAAAAAAAAAAAAAGTCTTGTCATTTCTGATGCACAGTATCTAATAATCAAATTCTTACAGGAACCCAAAATCCAAATTCTTAATTTGTATGACTGTTTAAACATTCTCACTTAGAGTCACATGGTTACTAATTTGTTAAAAACTTTAAGGTCTTCAATACTTGACTTTTTTCCCCAATTGTTTATAAACCTGCACAGATAAAGCCGGAAGACCCTAACTGTGGCGAATCCCCATCTGTCTGGGTAGCTGCCTTCTTCTGCATCTCAGTGCTGTTCGTTCATACAGAAACACTTCTCTCCAGTTCTCCATGGACTGGACTCCTAAGTGTTATCAGCAAGGAGAAGAAAGCTACCTGTCTTAGTAAACCAATAATCTACATCCTGAGAATATACAAAAGAATAAAAAAAATGTGTAAAAAACTGTAATAAAAGAAATTCACTTTTTTTTCTGAGTAATGAAAAACTGGAGGGGTGTGAAAATAAAAGGGGGTAATATTTACCCAAATTTGCTATATTACACTAGATTGTAGTCTAGTGTATGTCTAATATACTTCCATTCCAGGAATAACCTATACAATTTCCTTCAGAGAAAAATAAAGCGAGTCAAAAGTTAAAGACCGAGTGAAAATCTTTGCAAATTTTAGTAAGCAACGAACTTAAAAGTATTCTGAACCTTTGCTGCACATGTGCTACATGGCTGTAGAATTAATTCCCACTCTTAATGACGGCATACAAAATTGTTCACTGTGAATAACTGCTGCCATTCTTCTTTCAAACCTCTGCCTCTAACTGAAAACAAATTACTCAGCATAGTGGGAAGCTAGCCCAGACGAGCACCGTGTGACAGCCACTGGGATACGACAGTGACTGCTGCAGGCGGCTGGGCCTCGTCTGACAGGAAAGCACAGTGCACGCTTTGCTTCACATACTGCTCTATCTCTACTCAGCCATCAAGCTTAATATTTTCAATTTTCCTATAGCATTCTGAGAGCCAGTTTATTTCCTGTCTGTCAATGTGAACGTATTTTGTTAAATATAGTTTTCCTTACACATCAGAATAGCTCTATGAGTAAAGGTAACAGTTTTAGGTCCTGAATCATGGGCGAGAAACATTCTATCTAGACTCCAGTTCACTCACTGATAAAACAGTAAAAATATAGGCTCTCAAGGACTCTAATAATTTGCTATATACCCTGTGCATTAACAAGTGATCAGTAAATACAAATTAAATAAACACACTGAATTAAAACCACACTAACCTGTTGGGTGTTGTAAGAAAAAAATATAAACCAATGAATGGTTGAAACGTCCCTAGAAATATGTCTTCTTGGTGTGAACTGTAAGCTGGCTCTAGATGGACTGACCGATCCCAGCTTACAGTGGGCAGACTCACAACATTTTGAGCTTATAATGACGTGAAAGTACTGCACGGAAGACATGCACTGCACGGAAATGATACTTTAAGTTTGGAATTTCATCTCCCCCTGGGCAGGCTACTCAGCACTCACGATGCTACTACCCACTGGAGTTTGTGTTTCGGGATGTGAGGAGATCACTCTGTGCTCTCTGTTACCGCGCTAACTGCCAGGACTGACTTGGCTGTCGCATGTCAATTGAGAGGCAAGTGTCCCCTTCCTCCCTCACTGCTCCATGTTTGCCCTTCTTGAAGCTGGGCACTCAGTCCGTCAAAAATGACAACGTTCCCCTCAAAAGGAGAACTGTTCTTGGGCCAAAGGTATATGAGAAGCTGTGCTCCCACACAGAACATCCAAAGTTTGCATTTTAAAAACCTGAACCTCTGTCAAGCCTATTCCTCTATGAAATACAGTGTATTTGCTCCTTATCTTTAATTATTAGATAATTGGATGATTTTATTTGTAGACCACAGAAAATCTAAACATCTAAATAAACGGCGAGGGCCAAGAGGACATCTAGAGTAATACTCACTCCAAACATAAGCAGAAATAAGCCTTCTTTATTCTAAGACAGCAAACAGCTCCCTTCCCTAGTCCATAACTGACTAGGGGTGATCTCTCTTGACCCCCTGGAATGCTGGGTACTCATCCCGACCTGGAGCTACAGGCATTCACTGCTACGACTCCAACCTACTGCCTCCAGCCCAGTATCTCAACTTCATTCCCTCAAACAGCAACAAGGGTAAGTTACACTACAATTCAAGTACATTCTGAATCAAAATATACACTAGCAGATAAAATAATTTTGATATGTTATCAAAATTACTTATCAGTGATTTAATTTAACTGATATTATTTAGGAATAACAATTTTTATTCAACAGGGAATGTGAATCGGTTAAATACTATTGAAACATTACTTTTGATTTAATTGTATAATTACAAAAACAGTTAACTGAATTTTAAACTGCCTGTTGGGGCTGGTGAGATGGCTCAGTGGGTAAGAGTACCCGACTGCTCTTCCAAAGGTCTGGAGTTCAAATCCCAGCAACCACATGGTGGCTCATAACCATCCATAACAAGATCTGATGCCCTCTTCAGGAATGTCTGAAGACAGCTACAGTGTACTTACATATAATAAATAAATAAATCTTTAAAAAAAAAAAAAAATAAACTGCCTGTCACATTCTAAAAAGATGAGAACCCCACTGAGAAATGTTTCTTTAAAAAATAAACATTATTAATTTTCTATTCTGAAATTTAAATATGTTAAGAAAACACATAGCCACAATTATGTCTAAAAAGAAAAGACGATTACCCTTGCTGACAAATAGTGCTTGTAGTAGTACAGCTGAAACAGCAGAAATGCAGAACTCGTCAGTGTTAAAAGGGCCAAGACCACGTTCTTATTGATTCTACTCATTGGTCTATGGTGTTCTCTTGGGTGGTTTTTAACAGTAACCCAGTTGTTTTCATCTTCTTCATGAAACAGAATCTTGTTTCCTGTGACCAGAGATACTTCTGCAAAGAAAAAAGACCAATTTGGCAACAAAAAAAATTAACTCCAATAATTATTGACAACACACATACAGTTATTTATATTTACCCAAGTATGGCAGTACATGTTTATTGCCAGCATTTGGTATCCCGAGGCAGGGGGATAGCAAGAACAAAGCCAGCCTTGGCTAAATAATGAGGTTAAGACTAGCTTGAGCTCCATAAAAAGATTCTGTCTTAAACAATCAAATATCAAAAGCAAATGTAGAAAAGACAAAATAAAAGACAGGAAAGGCTATCTGCGGTTCACGAGAGCACTATGGCGAAGAAGGAGTGTGGAGGGGAGGCTTCTCCATGTGTCTGACTCAACAGAGATGTCCTGGGACCTCTGGACCTCAGGGTGTATGTCTGACAAGTTCAACGGCGATGCTACTTCTGACCACGCTGAGACAGCTTTTAGTCAAGGAGCATAGTATCTGGCTGTTTGTTTTGAGGTGTGTGTGTGTGTGTGTGTGTGTGGTATAGGATGTTCATCTATGACCTTGGTATTTGCACGGGTAAAGGGAACTTTGGTAAACATTTTGACCTTTCACCCTGGGTACCTCTGATTACCTTTTTAGAATAAGAAATTTAATATGTATATACTTCCTACCCCCCTCCAATAAATTATTCTAGTTAGGTAAATTTAAGGATGCCCTAGTATTTAGCTTTATTTCTTTAATATTAATACATCTTTTACTTAACATCTAAGTTTTCTTTTGTTCCCTGGTTATAGTGAGAAACTGACAAACGATGCTTCTTTCTTTCCTAATTTCTTTCTTTTTCCTATTTATCTCTACTTGGTTATTTTATTCTGTCCCATAATTATGCTATTTGGCTCTTGTTCCACAGTGACTCTATTGCCATACCCTGTGCCCACTCATCTCTGCAGCTCATCAAGAACAGACTGTGCAGGTACCATTTGCTGTCTGTTAGTGTTGGTAGTGATAAAACACAATGTCAGCAAAGTTTGGCTGGGCGGTCAGACTGCACGTCCCCTGATAGGTTGCAGGCTATTTATATCACTGCCCTGTAATGCTAAATGTTCTCTTGGTAACATTCAGTACCACAGCCCATAAAGGGAATCTCATCTGTTTTAACGGGATGCACAATGTATGCAAACGTATTTCCTACCTGTAAAATTCAAATCTTGTTTATCTAAACTATATAATGATGGTGGTTACTGTATATTCATTTTCTTCAGTCTTTGAGTGTTCTTGGAACTTATAACAATTATAGAAAGCTTTTTGATGTTCATTAGGACATCAAAAACATAACTTCATTAGGACACTGGATTCTCTATTTCCAGAACTAAAATATAACTCCTTCACTGCCCTTTCAGTTCGTTCAACTTCCAAAGCTTGTTATCATGTCACCTTGCTGAAGCTTCAAGGTCAACTTTCCATTTCATAGTCAGTTACTTCTCCTTGTGTGTCCTTTCTTCCTGAACCCTGCCAGACTGCTGTCTTATAACCAACTCCTAGCACTTGAGCCAATGGATGTTGCCTGATTTTTTGCAATGCTGCTAATTGAAGCCCAGGTCTTGCTCTATCCAGGACTGGTCAGCATGTTATCACTGAAATACAGCATAACACTGCCATTTTAAAGACTCTCAAAAGATGACTTTTAGCTCTAAGTACATGCGTGGGTGTGCTCACATGTGTGCAGGTCCCGTGAAGGACACAGGAACTGGAACTCCCCTGGAACTGGAGTTACAGGTGGTAGCTGTGAGTCGCCTGACATGGGTTCTAGGAGGCAAACTCAGACCCCTGGGAAGAGCAGTACACTCCCTTAACCACGGACTTCCCCATCTTCCATTAGTTGTCCCCTTTGACCTGCACAGCCATTTTCTCATTTATTTTCTTCCCGCTGTAGCATTTTTAATGTTCATTTTATTTTAGTCACTTATCTGTAAATGACCTGAGCTCTCCCAGATCAGTTATTCATAAGAATACTAGGATAGGAGGAAACATGTTTTAGACTAGATGGAAGGTTTTTTTTCTGACAGAACAGTTTATACATGTGTGTACGTATGTGAGAAAGAGAGAGAACACGTTATATGTGAAACGTTGAAACATAACTCCTTCATGATATCAGAAACAGGTAGCAGAGAGTGCCTGACAATCTTTCCATTTTGCTGCTGTATGGATAGAGCATTGTGTATACAATGTTTGCTTTCCTTCTTGCTAGTTCATGCTGCCAAACAGCTGGGACTACTCTCACATCTTCCCTACATGTCCTGACCACAAACATAAATACTCCAAACTAGACAACGTGCAGAGACTGGGAGACTCTGGGACACTCACCCCTAACAGGAAAGCCCATCAAAGCCCTCCCCCCCCCCCAAGGCTCAGGGATGTATGCAGAAGAGGAGACAGAGGCCGCTAAGAGCCAGAGGAAATAGCACCTTCCAGACACAGCAGGACTGATGTGCATCTGAACTCACAGAGACTGTAACAGCATGAACAAGGCTGGCACAGGTTCAAGCCAGACAAAACCCCAGCGCAAAGGGGACGTGGGCATGAAGTCCCACCCTGAGCCAAGAAGGCATTTGTAACCCATAACTTCTTGGGGGTGGGGTGGGGAAACAGTTTTTCTTAAATGGAGTGACAGAGGATAGGCTGCATGTTCATTAATAGCTGGCCAACACAAAATAGACCCCATATATTTTTGTTCTGCTTTGATTTTCATGAGAGAAAGAACCCAAAGTTGAGTGGTTATCAGGGAAGAATTTGGGGTGGGTAAAGAATATAACCAAAATATATCATATGGAAAAAACAAAGTCTAGTAGGCCCTCATGGCACAGACCTGTAGATAATACCACCTACTCTGGAAGGTAGGCAGGGTGATGGCAAGTTCAAAAGCAGCCTGTGCTGCAGAGAAGCTTAGAGAGACTATACCCACCAAACACGGAGCTGGGGATGCCGCTCAGCAGTAGAGTGCTTGCATACCAAGGCCCTAGATTCAGTCCCAGGATTGATGATAATGATGATGTTGACAGACCTTTACCTACATAATGTTCATTCCCTTCTTAATCCTTTACAAAACCTCTGCCTTGCCACATTGTCACGTGGAAGGTGACAAAGTAAAATCATGTACTCTCTCTGTGTGATTATCCAGAACAATCATAAGCACACGGTGACTCCTTTCTGAATGCGCTGGGAGGAAAGTTCTCTGAGGAAATAAAGGACCTAGGGAAGAGGGGTCGCACAAAGTGAGCTAGGCAAGGTTGACTTTCAGGTGAAGAACATAGACGCTTCTCTTTTTATCTAATGTCTTTCCTATTGAACATAAGTCTGTAAGACAAATAAAATAGAATAAAGTCTACTTTCAACCAGGCATGGTGGTGTAAGCCTATAATTCCAGCACTTGGGAGCCAGAGACAGGTGCACCTCTGAGTTAGAGGCCAGCCTCCTCTACCAGGCCAGACGCGACCACACAATGAGACCCTGTTTCAAAACAAAACAAAACAAACCCACCAGCAGCAGCAGCAACTTTATCTTGCCAATGTGTTCTCACTGCTAGAATGGAATGTGCTAAATCAGTTGTTACTGTGCACGGAGGGGATGAGTGCAAAGCAGTACCTGCAAGTCTGTGGGGGTCACACTGCCTCTGGGGTCATTCTTTTGGGTACCATCAACCTTTGTGTGAGTGTGTGAGGGCAGGAGTGTGCAGGCCAGAAGATGCCCAGTATTTGCTCTATCACACTAGAGCCAGGCTGGTGGCCAGCAATCCTCTCATTTCTGCTGGTTCCCCCTAGTGCTGGGGAGACAGGCATACACACAGCCATGCTTGGCTTTCTATGTGAGTGCCTAAGGATCTCTGGCCATCCAGCCCAGCCTGCTTAGAGAATTCTAAGCTAGTGAGAGACTTGTCTTTTGGGTATGCAGGAGTCGGGGCAGGGGTTTGGAGAGGTGGCTCAGTTACTAAGAGCAAGCATGAGATAGATGAGGACCTGAGTTCAGATATTAGCACTCCCCAGCTCTGAGATTATACCTTCAGGCTACCGTGCTAAGCTTTTTAAGCTTAAGCCTTCTAGAAGAAGGCAGAAGTCATGCTTACAACGACAAGCACTTTAGTGACTGAGTTGAACCAGCTCAAATCAAGTTACTTGATTTATATTTCATGTTATTTTTAACTGAGTGTGCTGGCTAATTTTATGTCAACTTATCACATGCTAGAATAATCTGGGAAGAGGGAACCCCAATTGAGAAGATGCCTCTACAAGATTAGACTGTAGGCAAGCCTGTAGAGAATTTTCTTAATTAGTGATTGATGTGGGAGGGTCCAGCCCATTATGGGTGGTGTCATCCCTGGGCTGGTGGTCCTGGGTTCTACAGGAAAGCAGGCCAAACAAACCATGGGAGCATGTAAGTAGAGCCCCTCCATGGTCACTGCATCAGCTCCTGCCTTGAGGTTCCTGCCCTCAGTGCTTTGGATGATGAACTGTTATCTGAAACTAAGCAAACCAAACCCTTTCTTCGCTGGCAGTCACTTCTGGTCATGGTATTTCATCACTGCAGCATTAGCCCTAACTAAGACAGTGAGTAAAGCCTTTCCCTCAAGAGGCAAGTAACTAACTGCTTGGTCGAGGGCATTTACCCCAGGCTGGTCTGTCAATCATTACGCAGCTCCGTTTGCTAGTGCTTTTCTTGGCCTCCAAAGTGCTGGTATTACAGGTGTGTGCTACCATGGCTGGCTCACAAGCCGACTTTTATTTATTGGAAATTTTCAAAGAGGAAAGCCTGGAATATCATTCTTTATAGCGGAGAAAGCTTGAGACATACAAGAAAGAGGCTTGCCTTGTGTTACCCAAGAAATTGGCGATCGTGATGAAATCTGAATTCAGTTCTCTGGACTCTTATCTAAAGCTTTTAACTACCCGGTCCCATTTATATAAAAAAATTCCCGATATTCCCCAACTGATAAGGTAAACGGAAGACAGGAAAGTTCCTACATGCAGTTATCTAGCATCGCTAACCGCTCCCACCTTACTATTATTATTATTATTATTACCATCGTCATCATACTATTAAGCATAGTGGGCACTCCTTCAAACGAGCTAAGAATGACCACTGAGGTGTCTAAGAAGAGAGGAAAACGACTGGTAAGCCAAAAACCTCCTCTCTTCGAAGCGGTTGCAGCCGGCTGCTGTACACAGAACTTGGCCTTGGCGCAGCATCCAAGCCCTTCTCAGGTGGAACCCTCCCTGGGTGGCTGCCCCGCCATCCCCTTCCTTTCCCTGTGAGTTCATGCCTCCAGCCACGGTGTAGATGCACTCAGAGCAGCAGCAGGCTGCATCAGTTCCTCCCCTGCGGAGCAACTCTGGCATGCATTGGTCCTCACACCTGATCGTTCTCCCCGCATCGTCCGCTCTCGCCACCCAGCTCAAGCGTCACTGTCCCAGCCCGGCCTCTTCAAGCGTCTCCATGAACCTCCAAAATCGCCCGGGTCAGGATGATCAGCGGACAGCATGGGCGTGTGGGGAACGATCTGTCGCCGGGATGGCGGGGACGGCGGCAGCAAGCTCGTGCACGGACTGCGGACTCCTCCCGCCGCCGTAGGGCGGGTACCCCAAAGGTGGACGACCGCTGCTCAGGGCCGACCAGCGACGTGTGTCCGAGGGAACCCGCCCACGCCCAGGCTCCGCTACCCGGCCCGGGTGCCCTCGTCTTACCTAAACTCTCGGGCTGCGGCGGAGGTCTCGCTTTCCGGCAACTGTCGCAAAGAAGCCGTGCAGCGCGCAGCGGCGTGCGCCCCTGAGGCTAAGTTCTCCGAGCGCCCCTGTTCCTATGGCCGATTTGTCTCCCCTTGAGAAATCTGCCATCAGCCGTCCCTCCGGCAGTGCCCTGAGGCTGCCTCGAGTTTAGGAAAAACGGACCTGTCCCCCGTAGTGTGCGGCTCATCAGACAGAGCGCAGAAAGTGCAAACCTAGAGTGGATCACCGTTCTTTTTCTTCCTCCCTCGCCCCCTCCACGTTCTGCTATTGGGGACAGAATGGGGAAGACCACTATGTATGATGTACGAACTCATGGAATTGAGGTGACTACTTGACATCCAGGTCTAGAAGATGCGGTCTTCCAGTTTGGGGCTTGAAAGAAATATAGACGCTTCTGGGCCTGGCACCGGGCACCTTTGCTTTTAGCAGTGTCATTTAAAGAGTTATTGGCAAGGAGCGGATGTGGATTTTGATAGGAATTTTTGAAAATTAAAAAGCACTAAAGAAACTACTGTAATTTTAAGTTTTTTCTACGAAAATTACTAACAGCGTATAGAAAAAAAATTGAAATAATTTACCTACGCACCCCGTTCTATATCATTTGACTCAGACTGGCCTTAAACTCTACTCAGCCAGTATGGCCTTCAACTGATCCTACACATCTTCCACATCTCAAGTGCTGACATAACAAGTGTGCATTGCCGTGCTTGCCTTAGAACAGATTTTTTTTTTTCCTAAAAATTGTGATGGAATGTGGCTGTACCAAAAATTTCTATTGTCTGACGTGACTACGATTCAAGCATTTGGGGAGCCAAGGTGAGAGGATCTAGAATGAGGCCTTGTCTTTAAACACACACATACACACACACACACACACACACACACACACACACAAAACACACACACAAAACACACATACACACGCACACTATAATTGATGCCTATTGAACTATTAAGAGGTGATATTTAAAAAGAAATGAGGAGTGCTTATGCTCAACAATGTCTGGAAATTATAAGGAGGAAAAAAAAACTTCCCGGGTTTTAGAAGTGAATAGATTTCAAGTGCATAGTAAATCTCATCCTGTATAAACCTTGAAGGAGGCAGAGGACTAGCCAGTTTTCTGATTTGAACTAAGTTTAAGTACAGAGCTCATTGGTTTTCCTATATAAGCACAGTCATAATGTGCCATCTACATTATCAAGTTTCTGTTACTGTAAAGCGGACTGGGATTTAGAGGAAGGAATTTGGAACCCTTCAAAGAAAACTGACAGTCCTTCTGGTTATCCTAGACATAACTTGTCAGCAACTTTTATTATTATTATCATTATTATTATTAGGCAATTTAACTCTACTTGCAAGTAATTTTATTCTTTTTAATATAAGCTTACAAAGTAAGAGCCCTGCCTACCAGCGGAAGTTGGACAATAACCATGTAAGCACGTGGATGACATGGTCCTTGTTGATGGGTTGAGTGTGAAATGCTCCCCAGACGCTTCGGTTGGAATCCCTTGTCTCCAGACAGTTTCAGAACCTTGGGAGGGGTAGGATTCTAAAACCCTGGAGGAAGTGGGCCGTTAGAGAGATCACACATTAAAGATTACAGCCCAGCTCCCCTTTTAGTCTGCTCTCTGCTTCTTGGTTCAGTCCATCCTGATGTGAGTACTCAGCCACCTGCCCCTGCTGCCATATACTCTGCCATGTCCTCCTTCCCGTGATAGGCTTTAACCTCCCCAACTATGAGCCAAAGGGAATGCTTATCCCCTTAGCTTTCTGCTATCGTAGCCCGTCCTGTAACCGGAAACTAGAGAGTAGTTCTTCTCAAGCAGGTTCAGGGACAATTTGGGGGGACTTGCTCATCGAAAAGTNGCCCTGGCTGTCCTGGAACTCACTTTGTAGACCAGGCTGGCCTCGAACTCAGAAATCTGCCTGTCTCTGCCTCCCAAGTGCTGGGATTAAAGGCATGCGCCACCACCACCCTGCTCATAAAAAGTCTTTTAATCTAGTGAACCAAATTTAAAGCTGTTGAGAAGGCTACAAGGAGGAATAAAAATAGCCTCCGTCAGAAGTAAACATTCACCTTTCAAGAATCATCCAGGTGTGTGTATCTACACATTCTGGCCTGGTAACATCTGTGGTATCCTATGGCAAAAGTAGAAAATACCAGCACTAACAAATTTTAGCAACCAAGAGCTTAACCATCAAAATGCCATATTCAGGGACCAGAGAAATGCTCAGCACTGAAGAACACTCAGTATTCTCCCAAAGGACCCAAGCTCTAGTCTGGAACTCTGGCCTTTGAGGGTACCCACACTTATGTGACATACACATATACCTAAATAAAATGAATACTGAAGTTTCTTTAATATCCATCCTTGATAGTTTTTTTCTGAAGGAACATAAATCGGAATTCAAACAGGGGAGCTATGGTGTAAGTACTGCATGACCTGGAATACATGCATGTGGACTCCCGTTGGCATATCCAAGCTGTAAGTGTTGCAGCTTTGAAGGGAATGGCTTCCCCTACAGAAGTGTTCCAGCTCTACTGGGGCTGCAGGAAAAGGCTTCCCCAGGCAAGTCTAACAGTTCTGCTTTAGCAGGGGGGAATTTCCCCAGCAAAAGTGTTAAATAGCTCTACTCCATCCAGAGCCAAGGAACAACACAAAGTCACACTGCACAACAAACCTCACACAAGAGATTTATTGCAAGGGGAACCCCAGCAAGGTGGCTGTTTCTGCTTGGGAGAAGCAGGCAGGGTTTATATGGGGCAGGGCAGATCTTTCCAGGGTGGAGATTTGCAGAGTGAGGATTAGTAAGATTTCAATTCCTGAGCTTGGGGAAGCTCGGGGATTGGTGGGATTCTGTTTCTTGGCCCTTGTCTTGGTCTTGGGGTCAAGTCAGGGTGTTTTTTCCTTTCATCCTTTTTCACACTATGCAAGCACCATCCATTCTCCACATACTGCCATCCATGGTGTGTGTGTGTGTGTCTATCTTTTTTTCCTGGTAGATCTTGGAAACATGCCTACACAGGCCCTCAAGGGAAACTTACAGATGACCAGCTGGGGTATTGGCCTGAGCAATCCAACCTCTAGTTTCATTTCCTGTTGCTGTTATAAAATACTCTGACAGGGGCAATGGAAGGCAAGGCTTATTTTTGTCTCACAGTCTCGGATTACAGCATATCATACTAGGAAGTCACAGCAGCGAAAGCTTAAGAGAGCTGATTACATCTCATCCAAAAGCAGGAAGGAGCGTAAGGACAAAGAACGCATGCTGGTGTTCAGTTAGCTCTCTTCTCTTTGGTGCAGGACCCACCCAGCTGGTGAAATGGGGCGGTCCACACTCAGGATAGTCTCCCTACCCCCACCCATTGACACACCCACAGATGAGCCTGAGGCAATCCCTCACGGAGACTCCTGTTTCATGGGATTCTACATTGGGCTAAGTAGATCATTAGAACCAGCCATCAGACACCCTTAGGGAATTGCACTAGGTGAAGCTGGGAGCTTGGTTTCTATCATGGAGTTTCAGGATGAGTCAACAGGAAGTAGAGCCGGGTTAACCAAGCACTGTACCAATAGCTATATAAAATCAAGATTCGCCTACCCTTAAATTTCCATTCTTATCCTGACTCAGGTCAAGAAATGTGGAAGACATGATCCTTGGCTTCCTTCCAATTGTGATTTTATGAAGAGCAGTCCAGTGGAGACAAGGCCAGGATCTGTAACCCAAGAATCTGGTGCATGTACAATCTTATATCATACTGTTCATACTACTACTGGCTGGCTCTGTTTAGAATACGAATAGCCTTCCCTTAACATATATTTTATCACTAGATTTGTCAATCCCTCTGGTGCTAACCTTGAGTGAAGTGGGAATAAGCAACTAGAACCATGCAATGGAAGTGCAAAACTGAAACTTCACCATAAAACTTAGATGGAGAGTAGCTGGGAGGGTGAGGGAGTCCCTCGCACCTGGAGAGGATGTGGTGGCATCTTTTGCTGATGTTGGATGGGTAGCCACCGAAGAAGAGTACTCAACAAGACTCAGGGCAGAGGTCAGGTCCAAGCCTCCTCATGAGGATGACCCTCCTTGCTTCGAGAAGCACCCCCCCACACACACACACACACAAGTGGGCACAGTTCCTCACCAAACTTGTCAAGACAAGCCTTCTCCAGAGATGACCCTAACTATGAGGCAGTCTTACAAAAGATCTCTGCACTTGACAATGAGCTTGGTGCCCTTAAAGCTCAGATGGCCGAGATTGTGACCCTACAGGAGCAACAGAGTCCAAGTGCAGGTTGCTTAGATTCTTCCATGTCTGTTATTGTAGCACCACTCCCTTTTCCCCCTCCCGCCTCCCCTTTCCCCCCTTCATCCACCAAAGTACGCCTGCTCTTGATCTGATTAAAGAACAAAGAGAGCAAAGACTCAGTGCTGGAAAGACTTTGGTTAAGGGCCACCCAAAGAAGCCTGCCACGCCAAATATGCCAAAGATCTGTAAAGACATGAACAGTGTCAAGCTACGGTCAGTTGAGAGGTCAGAGAGAGAGAGAGATGTAAATCTAGGCCAGTGGATATGACTGACCCTGCTGCCCTCATAGCAGAGGATCTGAAAAAAAGAAGTTTGCATATCAGCATTGACACAATATCCAAGGAGAAGCTGAAAGAGGAATTCCAAAGCCAGAGTCAGAGGCCACCTCAGAGCCAGCCCTGTTTGGCCCACATATATTGAAGTCTACAGGGAAAATGAAGGCTTTAATTGAAAATGTTCCCCAGACTCCTAATGGACAATGAATTCAGAAAGACTCCTGGTTCACCTGTTGGCTTGCAGAGCTGAGTGTGGCTAGTAGAAATCGCCAGTATTTAGTAAATCCCTGACTGTGGTGTTCATTGGTCCCCTTCTTAGCCTAATTAGAGGAATAAGAAGTAGTGAAAGCACCAGACAGGGGTGTGGCTCCTGAGAGGGTCAGTTCTGGAGCTCTCCTTAACACACATGTACGAGGTGCATTTTCAGTTCTTAACACTAAAATCTGTGCAAAAGGTTTATATGCACACCGTCGGATACGAAAAGATGTAAAAGCTCACCACGAATGGCGTCAGAGAGGACACTGTTATCTTCCTCTTCGCTGGGAGTTTACTAGTCAGTGATGAAGAGCTGGTATACTGTTACTACAGCACACTATTGGAGCTGGGAACTCCTCGGACAGGACGTGAGTCTGTTCTCGCTTTCTGTTTCCTGGAGCTGAGTTTACATAAACAGCAGGAGAGGTTTACTGCTGAGTCTCTGTGTGAATTTCTGTTAGAGGGAAGCGAGGACCAGGAAGGCCGTTTACACCTCATTACCACCCAATACTGGGAAGCAAATG
>NC_034595.1:7771748-7801506 GCF_900095145.1 Mus pahari | reverse complement strand
CTGCTTTCTGACCTGCTTGAGTTCCAGTCCTGCATCCTTTGGTGATCAACAGCAGTATGGAAATGTAAGCCAAATAAACCCTTTCCTCCCCAACTTGCTTCTTGGTCATGATGTTGTGCAGGAATAGAAACCCTGACTAAGACACAGTGCCATAAAGCAGTTCATCATCACAAGCAGTGAGGGCAGGAACTAAGCAGGGCAGGATCCTGGAGGCAGGAGCTGATGCAGAGGCCATGGCTTTGCTCAGCCTGCTTTCTTATAGAACCCAGGACCACCAGCCCAGGCGTGGCACTACCCACAATGGACTGGGTCCTCTCCCATCAATCACTAATTAAGAGAATGCCTTACTGCCAGATCTTATGGAGGCGTTTTCTCAATTGAGGTTCACTTCCTTTTAGATGACTCTAGCTGTGTCAAGCTGACAAACTAGCCAGCACAATACTTCTAGAAGTGTCAGCATAATTGAACTTATAATTTTGATATATTGGTCAAAATATCCTTTATAATGAGACATTACTGAATAGGTGAATAAATTCCCTTTAAGCTATTTATTATTGGTCAACCAATGAATTACATTATGCAGATAAACCTTAGGTGTTATTAGAAAGTAGAAAACTGCCTTTGTTATCTAAGGCTTGGAAGGACTTGTTATAATCTAATATAGTTTTCATGATTTTTGTGTTTCTGATAGATTCCTTAATGTCAGAATTTCTTAGCATGGGTAAATATTTGGATTATTTAAATCTAGTGGTTCTTAACAGAAGAATTTAGAGATGGGAAGTATAGATAATATTTTAAGTTATTGAAAATGGGTGTTCTAAATCATAACAAAGATTGGGATATTTTCAAAGCTTTTATTTAGTTTAAATTGTGGTATGTTTTTGCTGTATATTGTTTCTAAATATTTTATATGGTTTGAAAACTGTCTTTTATGAGATTCAGAAAATTTGCCTGACCACATATTTTGACCTAAGAAGTTTATATTTATATCAGTACTGAATTTGGCTAGCATTCTACTATATGAAAGTTACTATTTTAAAATAAAGCAAGCTGTTGAATTTTCAAAAAAAAAAAAATTGAGAGGACATAAATAAGGATAAGACCAAATTTTGAAGAAGTCAGCTGCCAGATGATTTATGTTACGTTATGGAGGGAATTCTCTCTCCAGCCCTTACATTTCATAATCGTGCTGTTTTGGAGTTTATGGAACCTACAGTTGCTGGGAGCGGGTTGTTTGTGAGCAGGTCTTAAAGGTTACGAGTTCACTACAAGATCAATCTCTTGCTTGTTCACCCACTATGCCTTCTCACACAGGATTTCTATCCCCTGAAAACACATCTTTCTTCCCTGAAGGCAGTTACTTGTAAGATATTCGATCTTAATGACAAATAACAGTCTACATATTTATAATGTTAACTGTAGGAAGAGATACAAAGAACACATACAAGGCATCATACAAAAATAGTTAACTTGCAGGTACAAGTCAGAAAGGGGAACCTTCAAAATTCTGCTTATCTATTATTTAAGTCTATTATTATTCAAGTAACTGAGCTGTGGAGGTCAGTTCTTTGCCTAGCCACACAAAAGGACGAATGAGCCATGCTTGCCTTTCTTTAACAATCAGTTTGCTAGCTTCTGTAAGGCAAAAGACACTGTCAACAAGACAAAAAGGCCACCAACAGATTGGGAAAGGATTTTTACCAATCCTAAATCTGATAAAGGACTTATATCCAACATATACAAATAGCTCAAGAAGCTGGACTCCAGAAATTCAAATAACCCCATTAAAAAATGGGGTACAGAGCTAAACAAAGAATTCTCAACTGAGGAATACCGAATGGCTGAGAAACACCTGAAAAAATGTTCAACATCCTTAGTCATCAGGGAAATGCAAATCAAAACAACCCTGAGATTCCACCTCACACCAGTCAGAATGGCTAAGATCAAAAATTCAGGTGATAGCAGATGCTGGCGAGGATGTGGAGAAATAGGAACACTCCTCCATTGCTTGTGGGATTGCAAGCTTGTACCACCACTTTGGAAATCAGTCTGGCGGTTCCTCAGAAAATTGGACCTANTACTACTGGCAAATCCAGCAATACCTCCTCTGGGCATATACCCAGAAGATGTTCCAACTGGTAATAAGGACATATGCTCCACTATGTTCATAGCAGCCTTATTTATAATAGCCAGAAGCTGGAAAGAACCCAGATGTCTCTCAATAGAGGAATGGATACAGAAACTGTGGTACATTTACACAATGGAGTACTACTCAGCTATTAAAAACAATGAATATATGAAATTCTTGGACAAATGGATGTATCTGGCAGATAACAACCTTAATGAGATAACCCAATCACAAAAGAAGTCACTAGATAAGCACTCACTGATAAGTGGATATTAGCCCAGAAGCTTAGAATACTCAAGATACAATTTGCAAAACACACGAAAACCAAGAATGTAGATCAACGAACGTGTGGATACTTCATTCCTCCTTAGAATAGGGTACAAAATACCCATGGAAGGAGTTACAGAGACAAAGTTTGGAGCTAAGATGAAAGGATGGAATATCCAGAGAATATCCCACCCGGGGATCCATCCCATCATCAGTCACCAAACCCAGATACTATTGCACATGCCAGCAAGATTCTGCTGAAGGGACCCTGATATTGTGGCCTATAGGGAGGCTATGCCAGTGCCTGGCAAACACAGAAATGGATGCTCACAGTCAGCTATTGGATGGAACACAGGGTCCCCAATGGAGGAGCTAGAGAAAGTACCCAAGGAGCTGAAGGGGTCTGCAACCCTATAGGTGGAACAACAATATGAACTACCAGTAGCCCCTGAGCTCATGTCTCTAGCTGCATATGTAGCAGAAGATGGCGTATTCAGCCATCATTGGGAAGAGAGGCCCCTTTGTTTTGCAAACTATATATACCCCAGTACAGGGGAATGCCAGGGCCAAGAAGTGGGAGTTAGTGCATAGGGGAGCAGGGGCAGGGGGAGGGTATAGGGAACTTTCAGGATAGCATTTGAAATGTAAAGAAAATATCTAATAAAAAAAAAAAAACCGATCAGTTTGTTTCTATTTTAATTCACAATACTACAGTGCATTGTCTTATCTGTGCATATATATGCTAAAGAAATCATTGAATAACTTAATCTTCTGCGGGTAAGTGCACTTAAAATGTTGACTTCACTAAACTGTCAAGCTGCAGCTATCTATAGGCCTTCTAACAAAAGGACTGCCCCTCAAAACCTGTCACTTGCTTCTCATAATGCAAGACTGTTTTCCTTTTATCTTTCTCTTGCTGACAAAGACCTTAAACACAGGAACTACAACCTAAAGAGGCAATCATTGCTTATTCTTTTCCCCTGCACTTTCTTTCTGGTTAGAATACATACTGTATAAAGGACTGGGTTCTGGGTCAGACTCTCTTAGTGACCCCTCTACAAAAATGTAACCTATGTGATGAGCTAACTATTGCATCTTTAATGTATAAAACATGAGCTACTAGTGAAATGTACTTATTTTAAGTTAATATAAATGTAGAAATTCAGTTGGCTAGTACAGTATTCACAGCAGCTGCCTGTGGCTTCTGGCTACTGAGTGCAGGGCTTCTCATCTCTACATAAAATGCTATTAAATGGTGTTGTCTAACATATTTTGAGGAATGAGTCAATGACTTTTTAAACATTCTCTTTATCAATAAACAATTATAAGTATTTAAATAAAAGTTGATAAAAAAAGAAAAAACTGACACAAGAGAAAGCAAAAAAAAAAAGGTTTAATTTTTAGAAGAGATAATACAGGTGCTTTTGTAAAAACCTCAAGTGGAACATTTCATACAGAACATACAATCATTTCAACATACTAGTTGCTACACTTTGAATAATCACTGTGAAAGTTTAAAAAAATCATTGAAAAGGCTTTGTCTTGTTGGTAAGGAAAATGAGGCAGTGTGCTCATTTCAAACACTCTTGCAGCAATGAATACATCATGTGTACTTTAAATGGTCTTCATCCACAACTTAGAGGTTAAACCTGAGGAGCTGTAACTTTTATTATCACAACTGCATAGCAAAATCATGTCCAGATAACAAACATACCAAAATCTGTGGAGCAGGATAACTTGTAAACCATTTAATATATCCAATTTAGAGCAACACAACTATGTCCAGACAGATAATAACTGATATAGGTAATGAACAGGTTTTAAAGTATTTCTTTTTTAATAAAAGGTACAATTCAATAAAGTTGATGAATATTTGTCAAATGCAACAAATTGCTGAACCACTTGGCTGTTGGGAAAGTTATTTCAGCCAAATTCACTCTGCATGGGGCACCAGCTGTTGTAAATACAAGTGCAAACTCCTGATGGGGGAGGAGCTGAAGCCGTTGCTTAAGTAGGCTCCCCTCCACACATGAATGCTGCAGTAGACTTCATAACCTGGAAAAGTTGTGTAGTTGATGAGAAATATAAAAACAATCATGCACAAAGTAAATTGATACTAAAGGACATTTTGAAGGACATCTTATTTTAAAAAATCATTTAAAATCACTGCTTATACCAACTTAACATGCTTTTTCTTACTAAACAGCATTTACAAGTATCCAGTCATTCTTAGTGGAAACCACCCCGTTCACATCAGAGTCCATTTCACGACACTCCTCACAACAGCCCTGTGAGGTAGGCTAAACAAGGTACAATATTTGAAGGCAATAGAGGCCCAAGAGTGAAGAGTGATTTAGAGAGGTCATAGGTTACTGTATGGGGCAGCTATGAAGATTTAAGTTTAAATACTTAAAAGAATGCCAAAAATCTCCAAGACTTGCAGTTTTTGCCTGAAGTTATTCCCCAACTTTAGTTATTGTAATCTTAATAGAATCAGTTATGGATTTGATTTCAAAGAATTTCCATCAAAAGATCAGTTAGTCTCAGTCCTTTGGTATCTTACAGATATTGGAAATGTTAGTAAGAAATTCTTCTTATAGTCCTGAACCCTCCAAAAAGCTCCAATATTACTACAATGCCTTTTACCAATTTCTTCCAATTTGATTTATTGTAAAATTGATTCAATCTTAAATTCCAAGCCAAGCAAATACATTCACTGACCTCTGCCCTACATACTGCATAAACTTCTACGTTTATTCCTAAGCACCAACTTAAGTTGACTGTTACTAAGAAAATATATAATTTTAAACAAATATAACTTAAGTGATTATGTATCAAAGCTAGTATTTTTAACCCAGAAAAAAGTACTCTTTCGATATGGTTGGGTAGTCAAGATAAAAGCTCTAAGGTAATTACTGGTATTGATTACTAAGCCAGTATCATATGGCATGTCCAACGTTCCAATGTGAACAAAAGCAGCAAACAATCCACTTAAATTCCAACTGGTGCAAAGTTCCTATGGTATTCAGATAATCATACCACTCAGGTAACACAATACTGACATCAGAATCACAAATGTGAACACTATTACAAGACACATAAAACTAAAAATACCAAACATGAGGTAATGTCGCTGTGATGATCTTCTGTAAGAAAAGCTTTATTACTCTAGGTCTGAGTGCTGGAGTTATGAAAAGGTATACTTGCTTGAAAATAACAACTTGACGGTGACATGGATACTGAGTAAATTCATGCTTACCTCTCAAAGAATGAATATGATGTAAAAATAAAACAAGGAAAGTAACTTTTCTAAACTTTTTATTATAATATAAAAGTGAAATATAACTATGTGTAGTTACTTTTCAAGCAAAAACAAACGTACTTTAAAAAATTTTAAGTTTTGTGTGTGTGTGTGTGTGTGCGCGCGCGCGCGTGCACACACACGTGCGTAGGTCAAAAGACAACTTACAGGAGGTAATTCTCCCCTCCATTTGGGTCTCAGGGAACAAACTCAAGCCATCCCGTTGGCAGCAAGTGCTTTTCTTGGGAGCCATCTCACCAGCCCATGAACACAGCTTTTAGAAATTTAGTGACATATTAACAAGACATTATTTTTAGATCAAGACTATCAAATCAAAAATAACAGAATGAGGTTCATATGGTGAATTAAACTCTACTACTTTTGGAAACCTAGACAGAAAGTAAGAAAATTGATGCTACATCATAAAAACTTAAGTACTGTTATATGAATTATATGCTGATCTAACAAAGATGCTAAAAATCTATGACTAAAACAGTTGAAATTTTAGCCTAGAGTAATGTATTTCATGGTAAGACATCCATACTGTCTTCTTTTAAGATTAATATTCTTTGGAGTAATCACTTCCCATATATATATCCCTTTCCAATTTTTAAAAATTGTTTTTGAAAGAAACAACTGCAAATACATAAATAGCTATAATTTCATGGAAAAGATATATAGACAAAACTAGGTAATTCTAGAGAATTGACCTAATTAAAATATTTCATCATAAATATTTTCTTTTATTATTTATATTAAGGATCAATCATGGAAGTTCAAATTATACATAGTATTGTTGATGGTTGGGATTTTTTTAGAATCTTCAGAACAGAATGAGAAGGCCTAGCCTGACTGTCCAGCCATTTACTGACACATGGTAGAGGTGCTATCAATTAAACGCACAGACAGACAGACAGACACTCTTAACACTTTTAAAAAAGCCTATACCTGGAACATTCAAACGATCACTGTATATTAAATTTCTATGTGCATTAGTCATTAAATACTTGCTATATCCATATTTACCAATATTTAAAAGATGTGACACAATCAGCTGAGTCAAATGAATTGTAGCAAATTCTTTTTCTAAAGTGCTTAAGGCAGCCCCTTACTGTCTACTTCCAGCTAGATGAAACTGGTTTGAAATTCAACTGCTAAGAGGGAAATACAATACTTAATACATATTCTAAGAAGCAGTTCTTCACACCGGCGCTATATTCCTTACAGTCCACCTCCCCTCCATTTCCTTCATGGCAAGCAGCTATGTTCGAGCTGTGTAAGCAGTCCTGCAGCAGCTCAGCCTGCAGAGGGCTGGCCAGCTTGCCTCAGCAGGCTGAGCTGAGCAGAGCAGCCCAGCCACTCCAACCTAATGCTAAAAGAATTTTACATGTCAGGATCAGGTTAATAGTTTCCTTACTTTGAGATGATTCACTAGGCATGCTGTTCAATTATTTTAATTTAACGAGAAGGGTTGACAACATTCAATTTAACATAATAAACTTAAGATTTTTAAACTAAAATACTACAGATTTGTTCTATTTTTAAAAGAGACCCTGATGTTTATTTTAAAGCAATGAGGGTATAATTAGTACCAAATATTACATGATAAGAACTTGGACTCTTATTCACTGACTTTGTACTTCGTTCTACAAATCTGCTGAGAAATAAAACTTTCCGGGTAACAGTTGTGCGTTTTCCAGTGACTGTTTGGAAACTGTAGATGAAGGTCTCAATGATGGGACGAGGACAAGGAAGAAGCACACTTGCTCCTCTGGCTTTAATAGAAGGCTCTGACCACTATGGTCCAGTGTTGCCTGCCTTAACATCAGTAGACAATGAGCATGAGAAAAAGGCACTGTATAAATGAGAAAATTCAACTATGCAAGATACAATATCATAATGAAAAGTTCTAGACAAGAACAGCTGGCTTTTCCCATGTCATTTCTGACAAAATAAACTTAGTAGCCACGCAAAGCATTTCTAGTAAATCACTGCTTTCAGGTATGAGTCTACAAAAGGAGTAATTGCTTTTTCCCTAGGTCATGAAATACCATTTCTATAGGTAATGGAACAATGAAATGTCTTTCAAACTATAATAAATAAAAAGTAAAATATTGCTTTGGGGAACCAAAAGAATATTGATATACTTCATTCTATAAACTGCTTTAGTCTTAAAAACTACCAGTGTGTTATCAGACAATAGTGTAGATATTTGTGATATGGAAAAATAATATTCTATGTCAAATTTGTTACATCAACAGAACAAAAACAATCATGCTAGTAAGTAGTACATTTAAAGAGCAAATACTTATTATGATCTACAAGCTACACAAAGAAAACAAAAATGAACACTTCTCCAGGGAAGTTTGTCAGAAGCCCAAGAAACTTAAAACAAGAAGAGATTTAGAAGTCTCAAAAATTAATCAAAAGTCAAATATTCATTTCCTTAAAGTTCTTAAAGCAGTTTTATAATCTCAACTTCTAGTTTGGCTCAAAAACCTTGAGTAAAAAGTTTTAACCAACTTTGTAATAAAAGGCTTTTCTGTTAATAACCACAGGGTTTGCCTTCAGAGTTGGGAAAAAGAAAACTATGTTCATTTTTGGAAGAATCATAACCTTTTAAACAGTGAATGAATGAACGAACAAAAAAGACAGAAACAAAAACCAAATCAAACCAAAAAACCCCTCAAATAATTGTTTGAAAAACACATATACCAATTAAGTAGGACACATATTTTTTAAACAGCTGGTTAAACCAATCCATATCTTTGTAAAAGAACATACAAATTATTCCAGAAAAGAATACTTTAGGCACATTTCTTTATAATCTTTCACAGACCAAAAAAACCAAAAAAACTAAAAACCCAGCAATATACAGCTTTTTACCCCTTATAATGAACTTAATTCACAAACTTTCATAGGCAATAATTATTATCAGTGCCAAATTCAAGTGTAAGTTTTATCAAAGATGTAAAGACAGTTGTAAAAGTGGGGTCAAAGCGGAGAACAAACTCAGAGAGCAAGGCTTCTCAGATGGTGCCCAGGAGCTGGTGGAGGTGTGGACAGAATGACTCAGCACAAACAAGAATACTCCCTTGCACTGCCTAAATTCTCTGACTGCTCGATAGTTTTGAGTTATAACTATAAGAAAATACCACAATATTTTAGAGGAGAAAGTGATATGAATCTAGTCAATGTATAAGTTACCCTATCAAAAACTTGGTTTATTTATAAAAGAATAAAATAAGCCACCATAGGTCAATTTCTTTGCCATCCCTAGGCAAAGATTTCAATTTCTAGGAAGCCATGGGGGACCTTGTGTTTTTAAAGCCTCAGCGTAGGATAGCCAGTGAGGAGCAGAAACAGAACAGGGGCAGGGGAAAGGCAAGCTTTTAAGGCTTAGCAACCCAGGCCCAGGGCTCGCCAGACTCGATTACACCTACCAGACAAGCCAGAGGGCTTAAGAGACAGAGAGATGGCTTTCTACATAAACAGTTCAACACTGCCCTTTCCTCGTCACTACTCAATATCACTATGTCAGCCTCCTGCACCCCAACTGCTTGATTCTGGGACGCAGCAATAACCTCCCATGGTTGCTTCCAATTTGGTAGTTAATCTAACAGATTCCAGGCTTTAAAGCAGAACATAGAAAACCTGATTTCCACCACTCCGAAATATCTGTTAGTAACTGTATGGGAAAGGCCACACAGTCGAAGAGGAAGGGAAACAGTCTGAGTTGCCATTACTGAGTGACATTGTTCAGGCTACTCGCTGAACCAGTCATTCCGTTCTCACTTTTCTGAAGTGTTCTCACAGCACTTGGAACCTGCATTCCAGTACTCAAAGAAAGTCCACCACACCAAACCTAAGAAAAGAAAAAACAAAGCCTCAGTTAAACTCAAATCAAATTGTAACTCCAGTGATCCTTAACTCTCCATTTGAAAGGCAAAATGTCACAGGTATCAACAAATCCCAGACTGACAAGCTTCATGCTTGAGCGGAGGAGATGAAAAGGCTCCGCGGCCCAAGGATGGCTGTGCAGTAGCAGAAGCCACCGCATCTGTACCCAGGAGAGGGAACACAGGGCAGCAGAAACTCAAGAAATCAAACCGGATTAATCTCAGCAAGTACTTCCCTAATGTTTATAACCAGGGGACTGTACCCCAAAGAAGCTTATATCACATTTATGACTTTAATATTGAGACATGGCATTAGGCAGGACATATGATCCATTGAGAGACTTGCCCTGAACAAAACATCAAGCACATGTCCTGAGATCTCAATTAATAAATAGGACCCCATGAAACCAAAAAGCTTCTGTGAAGCAAAGGGTACCATCATTAGAACAAAATGACAACCTACAGAATGGAAAAAGATTTTCTAATAGAGGACTAATTTCCAAAATATATAAAGAATATATAAAGAACTCAAAAAATTAGACATCAACAAACCAAATAATCCTATTAAAAATGGGGTACAGATTTAAACAGAATTCTCATAGAGGACTCTCAAATGGACAAGAAACACTTAAATGTTCAACATCCATAGCCATCAGGGATATGCAAATTAAAACTACTCTGAGATTCCACCTTACACCTGTCAGAAGGCTAAGATCAAAAATACAAGTGACAGCACATGCTGGCCAGGATGTGGAGCAAGGGTAATACTCCTCCACTGTGGTTGGGAGCATAAACTTACACAGCCACTTCGGAAATCAATATGGTGGACTCAGAAAATTTGGAATCAATCTACCTCAAGACCCAGCTATACCACTTCTGGGCATATACCCAAAGGATGCTCCACCATCTCACAAAGACACTTGTTCAACTATGTTCATAGCACCTTTATTCATAATAGACAGAAACTAGAAACACCCTATATGTCCTTCAACTTAAGAATGGATAAAGAAAATGTGGTTCACTTATATAATGGAGTATTTATGACTCAATTGTAAAAAAAAAAAATGACATCATGCCAGGCAGTAGTGGTGCAGGCCTTTAATCCCAGTACTTGGGAGGCAGAGGCAGGCGGATTTCTGAGTTTGAGGCCAGCCTGGTCTACAGAGTGAGCTCCAGGACAGCTAGGACTATACAGAGAAACCCTGTCTCGAAAGACCAAAAACAAAAAACAAAAACAAAAAAAAACAAAAAATGACATCATGAAATTTGCAAGCAAATGGATGGAACTAGAAGAAAACCATCCTGAGTGAGGTAACCCAGACCCAGAAAGACAAACATGTATGTACTCACTTATAAGTGGATGCTAGCTGTAAAGAATAACCATATATAAACCACAAACCCAGAGAGGCTAAGTAACAAGGGGGACTCACGGGAGAAATGCATAAACCTTCCTGGAAAAGGAACTAGAATAGTATCTCAGGTAGACTTGGGCAAGTGGGGGCAGGAGCAAGAGGAATCAGGCTGAGGGAATATGGAGGGAGAGAGTACTGAGAGAGACAACTGGAATTGGGGGACACTTTAGGGACAAGGTAGAATTAGTGTAGTAGAAACTGCCAGGAATCTATGAGGATGATCTTCGCTAAGACTCCTAGGAAGGGGGATATGGACAACCAGGCAAAGAAACCTTGCCTCAAAATAATGTAGGGTAGAAAATAAGCTCAGGTTCGAGTGCTCACTCAGCACGTGCAGGCCCTGGCTACAATCCACAGCACACACAAACATGACAGACTTCTCAGCAGGTAAGAAGAAGCCTGACTGGCACACAGGGCAAGGAGGCTAACACTCACATGTGCTCTGCTGCAGCACCAAAGGCTGTATGCCATGCACCTCTGTTGCAGGAACTATTTTAAAAAGACACCAAGTTCCCTCGCTTCACCCAGCTACTCTCTGCCCAGTGGTCTCGCCACCTATTGGCTAGCCCCAGTTGGCAGTCTTCCCTTCCCCTCTCTGGTTGGCCTGCCTCAGAGCCACCCACCCATACCTTCTCAGTCATCCACCCCTGTGGTAGGTGGTCACAATTCCCCTTAACCCAGTAAACCAAAACTCTAGAAGCTTAAAATTAATCAGTCAGATTTATATATCAATAAATTCCCAATTCTCAAGATGCCCAAACAATAATTTCAGAGCCAATTGATAATGATATAAATTGCCCACTTAGGTTAGACAAAGTGTCCTGTAATTATCCATCCTTTATAAGATAATGTAACTACCTATGGCTATTTAATGACACATGGAATCTGGATCCATTTTCCTTCCTTCTCCCCGTCCCCATCTCAGAAACTCTTAGCTCTGCCTCCGTTTTCCCTGTCCAACCACAGGCTTCTTGTTGAATCAATATTTAAAGTGATTGAACAGGGAAGAGTGTGCTACATACCTCCATCTGCATAACTGCCTCAACAGGCCAAACCACAGGAAAGGGGACATGTTTCACTTCTCTTTTGGGTGGTTGTGCTAGGGCCGGCCTACTACATGGGAGCATGCCAGACCCCCTACAGTACTAACTGTTCCAAATCATGATTTACAGTCGTGGTCACATGTCTGCATGCATCAAGAGAAACTCATGCATATACAGTAGTATATGTAAATTATAACTTAATAAACCTAACTTTAAAAATTAACATCATGTATAAACAACATTTATCACCGAATTAATAAAACTAGGCTCCCAAAGAAGGGAAGAAAACAGGTTTAATAAGTTTAAAACAGTTTCCTCAAGTTATCTATATTATTGCATAATTATAATTATTTGAAATGAAAAATGGAAAACTTAATAAATATCCATGTAAGATACAGCCAAATTAAAAATGAAATATTTTGTAAAAGTATGACTACATATAACTGAATTACATATAACTGAGCATATATATCTCTGAGTAAACAATTTGTCTTCAACAGATTCATTGGGAAACAGCCCAAAATACATATTAAAGTAGAGGTCTGTGGCAAAGTTCAGAAAGTGAAAAAGAAACAACTATATTTAAGAATTTTCTATGAGCATCAGTTTTGTTCATTAATCACCTTATGTTTTAATGAACTACGGAGAGCACTGGCTAGGAGGATTACTTTAAGCCTAAGATTTTAAGGTGTCAGGAATAAAATTCTGATTGTGAGTTTTAAAAGTAAACACACATTCTAAATCCACACACACCCTGAACACTTTCTTCTCAGATGGAGGGCTACACCTGCAGTAAAGATGGAAGAGAACACATGTGGAACACCCCACGAAATGTACCATCTGGACTAGAGAGGTAGCCCCCCATACTTAGAAAAGTTTTATTCAAACCAAGGAAGCCATTAGTGGATCTCAGAACTCCCTACATCAACCTAATTTTAACCAAGAAAAGCAGACAGGCATGGTGTTAGAAGCAACAATAACATTTTATTACAAAATTAAAGACATGTTTCATTTCATGTGAAGAAACATGTTTTTCTTCATAAATCAGCATGCAACTGAGCAGTCCTGAAGTCATGCATGTATGTCATACCCTCAAATGGAAGACAACACATAAAATACTCAACCTAACTGGCACTCAATAGACTGATGCATCATAGCCTGGAAAATGATGTCAGCCTAAGAACAGTGAACAAACTAAAACCACGCAGACCATGGAAAAATCTTGCACATGCATGGTTGAGCCAAAAAGATATTGTACAACTCCCTAAAGCAGAACAGGAGGCTAAATGGATTGCAGCATTAAAGTCCAAGACAGGGGCTAACTCTTCCAGAAGAGCAGCTTGGAAACAGACATGGGTGCAGGGTACAGTAAGGCTACACTCCTTGCTTGGGTAATAGTTACAATAATGAGTAAATGGAAATATTCATTGTGATTTTTGTCCCTTCCTAATGTTGTTACTGACTTTAATAAAGTATACTGAAAACATACAGAGGAAAAATCACATCTGGAAAGGGCGGGCTGGGGAAAAGGAGATGTGTACAAAGGGAGTACGTACTCGGCTTCATCAAAAAGTATAGACATGGTTATCCTCAAAATTGCTGATCCATAAAATATAAATAAGATACTAACCATGAAACCAGGTACTACTGGCTGAGTAAATTTTGTCTTGAAGGAATACAGCAACTGCTTTGAGTGTGCATCATAAAATGAAAGCTGACCTAAAATGATAAAAAAGTCTAATTTATTATTCGAAGTTAAAACATCTAACTTAAACAGATGAGCATGACAAAAGACATATTTTAACATTAATTTTTGTTACCAACTATATGAACCATACTTAACAGTTGTTATAAAAATATCAAAACATGTTAAGGATAAAATCTGTTTTTTCCTGGTTATCAAGACCTTACTAATATCTCCATAATCTATTAAGTTGGTGCAGAAGGAATTGTGATTTGTACACTGTTGAAATTTGTCATTATTAGAATACATTCTTAAAAATAATTATGATTATGTTATATACAACTTTAATGCACATTTCTTCTGTACATCTTTTGCTACTGACAATATTTGCTATTTGTTTAAATTTTATTTTATTCTATGTTAATGTTCTAGCAAACATTAACAAAAAGCAAACTAGGTTCTCATTCAAGTTCAAACTGGTTGTAAGCAGCAGCTACAGCCCTCATCAGTAATGCATCTGGTCTGAGAACTGCCAGTGAACTTGCAGACAGTGGTTGGGTAAGGAATTTTGCAGAAGAAAGGGCCTTGAAGATGAGCAATGCTGTTGAGATGCAGAGCACTCAACACGGGTCATTCGATGGTAGCATGCATTTGAAGCAAGTGGAAAGGTGGAAAGACTGGTAATGGGTGCCACTTAAGCTGACCTAAAATGGAAACAAAGTCATTTTGAACTTCTGTCTTCTCTTATTCTGTGTAAACAACCATTTCTCATTCTGATTGTGACAGCTAAGGAAAACTGGAGTGCACATGGCAATTGATGGCAATTTGCTCATGGTCAAACCAAAGATGCTCCTAAGAGCTAAAGCATGTGCACGCATGTGCGCTCCTCCCTCTCTCCTCCCTCCTTCCCCCTCCCTCTCACGGTTACTGCTTGGCACTCTGCTCCGGGTCTGATGAGTCCAGCAAAACCACTACACCTGAAAATCATGCTTAGCAAACCCATGAGATGCATCAAAAACTACAGTGCCTGAAGCTGGCACTGATTAAGAGAAAGAGCCCAATTCTCTGCAACATTGACTGATCTGACATCAAACAACCAGTGCTTCAAAATAGAGAGGAGGGGTGCCAAGCTCTGTGTACCACTCACCCGACACCTCACTAGTGCTTGCTCAAGAACCTAGAGAACTTTTTGCAATAGAAGCAATTCTTCAATTGGTAGGATGAAGATTACCTAAATCCCTGATTTTTATACTACGTGAATAAACAAACACTTCTTATTGGCAAAAGTTATTGATTTTAATGGTTCCTATTTAGATTAGCAAAAATGTATTCAAGTCTAGCTATAATGATTTAAAATGCATAGTCCAGAAAATGGATGCCCATTGCGCCCCTGTAACCCTCTTCTTCCTTCCTACTCTACACCAACTGCTCATTGGCAAACAAAAGGCTTTATTAGCTCGCTAGATGCTAAGTTCTCTTCCTTTTTATAATGACTGTGCCAAATTCTATCAGCTTTTAAAATTTTACTCCATCTGTCCTCCACCTGCTTAAGCCCACCTCCACTCCACTAAGCTCCCAGTACAGTGTCTACTGCTTTCAGCTCTGCCAGCTTTGAAGTCCGCCCGCTTCACTGTCTCTCTCAGAAGTGCCTTGTCCTTACAACTCACGTGCTAACTGTTCAGCCTAACGCCTGCTGTCCTTCTGCAGGCCTCCATGGCTCTCGTCTTCATCTGGATCCTATCTATGTTGATATCATGTCTGTTTTTCAACTATTCTAAATGTAGCTGATTTGTCCAGTTTCTCATTTTCTTTGTAAGCTGTTCCTAAAAAATCAACTACCATCAAATAGGAAGAGAAAAAAGCAATATTCCCATATATTTTCACAGAAGTAAAAATATTATTTTGTATACATAAATATATTTAAATACAAGCAAATATAGAGAAATGTTTTTTAGAAAAATAAGTACACTTACCCCCATCAAAGTCACAAAACACACCTATTTTCTCAGGAACAGGAACATCCAAAGCTTTCACCTTATTGTTATGCTTGGCTGCAAATGTGTTCTGTAACCAGCTGTTAACGTGAACGCACCAACTCGTATTTGTCTTTCCTAACTGATCAAATTTACCTAAAGTTTTATATGCTACACCCACACTATAGGATTTACAATCCTTCTGGGCCTTTACTTCCCAATAATGTTGTCCATTTTCAATAGCAGTGTCTCCTATAAAAGATAAGAAAAAAGTTTTGGCACTTTGTCATACTTATGAGTTACAGATTTGTACTTATCATATGATCTCCAACAACAACAATCAACCTACGTATCTCAGACTAGCCACAGGCTCATGATCCTTTCGCCTCAGCCTCCACGTCCTGGGCCTACAGGCTTATCCCACCATACCCACTAAGTTCAACTACTCTTTCTGTGAAAATAACCACGTCATCAGCAGGTGCTGAGTGCAGAGTCCATACTCTACACATTTACATGCATCACTTACGTTTCCATGCATATAAAATACTTCAAAGCCTTTCTTTGTTAGAATCCCCTCAAGGGTTATATTCATGAGGCATACTACATGAGCTGAAGCAGAGATGTAAAGTATCGGTAAGTCAGTCTGAAAACCTCTCAGTCTCAGTATACAGAAACTTCTATAGAGACTCATTCACTATACGGGCAGACCTTCCAGATGTGAGTAGGAAGCCCACCAGTGTGCTCTGTGGCCTTTAATATGAGAACTATTATGCTTTATCCTACCTAGCACTGTGTATGACTCCCCAGTAAAACGGTCTCTGCTGCCTCTTACTGCCGGTGGCCTGGAGCCTACAGACGTCCGTTTGGGGGATGGGGTGCCACTTCTAAAAAAAAAAAAAAATCAGAAACAAAAAAATTATGTTGAAAATGGTTCATAAATTAGAATTACAAATCATAGCAGAAATCTCTGAAAATACTTCTCATTATGTTGCAACATTTCATTTGATCTGAATTATCAATTATTAGCACTTATATGTAAGAAGCCATCCACACAAAACAGGCTGAAAACACTAATGTCATGCAGACTGAGTAAGGCTTATACAAAGAGCACACGGCTGAAATAAGATACAGCGTCAAAAATAAGACAAAACTTGCTGATGGGAAAAATTAAGAAAGATCTTGGACTATTGCTTGTAAATATTCTATAACTGAATTTAAATAAAAGCAATGGCAAAACTAGGTTCCTTACATAACTACAACTAAGTAGCCATTTTATTAGCTCTGATCTTTCCTTCTTAAAAAGAGGAAGTTATCTGAATTTATGCATTGGAAATATCAAATCTCAAAGAATGCCCACTATTACAATGAACAAGATCCCTTCATATCAAATAATATGACAAGCAAAATAGACATGCTAGACTCATCACTAACTCTCAAAAACCTCAAAAAGATGAAATCTCCAAGATGTGTCCACTGGACCTTCACGACAGTGCTCAAGTTCCATGGTGTGCGTTTTGTAGTCTCAGCTCCTTTTATGTTGTCCCCAAGATGTTTTTGAAAGTGTGCTTTGATTGTACTGAATTTGCACTTGAAAAACATTTGCTTTCTGGGTTAAGATCATCCTGAAGTTGGGGTGCAGATATATCTCAAGGGTAAAGTGCTTAGTGTGCAAGCATAAGGATTGACGTTCAATCCCTAGAGTGCACATAAAAAAGCCACGAATGGTGATGTGCACTTTTTACCCCAGCCCTGGGCAAGTGGACACAAGATCCAGTCTCAAAATACAAGGTGGATGATGTGTGAAGAATACTGCCTGCCTACCTACCTACGTGTGTGTGTGTATGTATGTGTGTGTGTGTATGTGTGTGTATGTGTGTGTGTGTGTGTGCACGCGCGTGCACACACATGCAAAGTGGGGAGATACTGAGAGATTATTCTACAAGTTATTTAGAAAAAAATAGAAATACTTTATTATCACCATAATAAATATTTAGAAATTTTCCAATACAGTTGTACTAGGATTTTTCTTCCTAAAGAAAAAATGTAGTAGAAAATAAATTTTTAGTACCAAATAAAATTAACATACAAATCCTTTATAAACAGAAAACAAGCATAAAGATAGTTACAGTCATTACATGTGATCCAATGACTTCATTTTTTATTATTTAAATATTATCTTGTTGTTAAGAACAGATGGTTTCAAATAATCAAACTAAACTGGACTGCTTCAAGTATCTACATCTTAGTGAATGCTATTAAGTAGCATGATTACACAGAACATGAAATCTGCATGGTTTAGTTTAATCCTTCCTAAAGGAGATCAAATGTCCTTTATGCGGAATACTATTAACAGTGATCACTTGACATGTTAGAATAATAAAGAATATTCTTTTCTTTAAAAAGTCTCCTTTTTCAAAGGCCAGCTTGGCCTGGTCTACAGAGTGAGTTTCAGGGCTATACAGAGAAACCCTGTCTTAGAAAAAAAAAACAAAACCAAAAGGTCATTTTAAAATAAATTAAGCATTATATGTATTCCAAGAGTATGAACACACATCAGTGAGGACTGGCAACTGAAATTTTCTGTGAAAATCAGGGGCACAAGTTGGGTCAGGAAGAGCAAAAAAGGACTGAGTGGGAGAAAAAAAAAAAAAAAAAAAAAACAAAAAAACACCTACAAGTGCTTCTGCGAAGCTGCCCAGAACAGAAGCCATAAGGCGATAAATCCCTGGGTATGGTGCATATGTCTGGAGCTTCAGCACTCAAGTGTGTGAGGCAGGAGGACTACAAGTTTGAGAGCAGTCCAGGAGCAGGCTTAAAGCTAGAATGAGCTGCAGACAGAGTCTCTGCTTCAAAATGCTGGGGGGGAAAGTGAAACTGAAAAAACAAATTGTGAAGAAATGTATTTTTAAGTTCTTTAAGAAGTTTAAAAATTGTATTAGATAATTACCAAATAAAATTAGGAAACAAATTAGTATATAAAAAATTTCGGCTTGACCAAATTTTCTAAGCTGGTACTTATCATGCAACACAAGAATCATTAAGTAGTAAGAACTGAAATTGTATAAAGACTGTTAAATATGACAATTCAAAAAGAAAAAACCTACATCACTATTTTCTTTTTGATTCTTTTTTCATAAACGGCCTGATTACAAATACTCTGTATTTTCTAAACTAAAGGGGAAAGACAGCACTGTATTTTTCTAAAATAGAAAAAGCAGACAGATGGATGGACGGATGGAAGGGAGGGAAGGAGGGTGGGAGAGAAGACAGACAAAAGAAAGACCCCCATCCCCCAATCCCCACTGTTCTGTGGTGGGAAGGACAAAGCAGCTTGGGGTGGCAGTTTTCAAGACGCCCTGAACTCCAGGCTACCCACAATGCCACAGACTGCTGTGGGAATCTGGGATGAGGCCAGCTCCAGGGCTCCTTATTCCAGCCACCTGTCTGTTTTCTCTTTTTAGATTAGCCTTCTGGGTATATTTCATTTGAGGAAGCCATTCTGTTACTTGAGAAGTGTGAAAAGCCCTGTTTTAGGTGCAACATTAGGGAAGCCTGAGAAGGAACAGGATTAAAAATAAAAATAAGACTGGCCTAACATGACTTATACATTTTAACAAAAAAGTTTTAAATCTCTGAAACATCTATACAATATAAGATTTCTGTGTGATTGGTGAGTATTCCCTAGACACTCATTTGAAGCTCATTTCTGAAATGTGCCTCTCCGCCAGAAAAAATGACTGCACTCAGGAGAGCTCAACAGAGTACCTAACTCAGTCACCAAAATGTTGCTGCACATTAGCCTTCCTCTTTGCAAGTTAATTTAGTTTTATATATTTGTATTTACATATAATAAACATAGTTTTAACTAATCTTAAGTGTGTTTGTAGAAAATACATTTTGGAACTAGAGATGGCTTGGACTCTGTACTTTAGGACGGCAGCCCTTCACCACACAGAGCTGAACTCTGAGGATCCTCAGTGCTCTTGGGAAGGCTGGCATGCTTACCAGTCATGGCTGGGATTGCTTCTTAGCAAGAGATGGACCAAAGAATGTAAAAAAAGATCTTGTGAGTAACAGAGCAATGATCAATGAAAGATGAGAAAGAGGTTACAGTAAATGTGTAACCGAGTGTGAGCAAGAGTGAAAACCACTAAGCCAGGACACCATGGTGCAGGCACAATTACAGCGGCTGGGCAGTTCTTGGCTTCCTGCTGTAATGGTGCTGCTGGTGGTGGGATCAGGGGTGTGGACGCATTACAGAAGCACTCTGCCACTTTTCTGTATACCCCAGGCCCATTTGAAGAACTCCCAAAACACACATCATAGTGGCACAGAAGGGCAAAACAAGAAGCCACCAATGAAGGAGCTAGAGAACGTACCCAAGGAGCTGAAGGGGTTTGCAGCCCCTAGGAGGAACAACAATACGAACTATCCAGTAACCCCAGAGCTCCTTGGAACTAAACCACCAATCAAAGAAAACACATGGTGGGATTCATGGCTCTAGCTGCATATGTAGCAGAGGATGGCCTACTTGGTCATCAATGGGAGGAGAGGCCCTTGGTCCTGTGAAGGTTCTATGCCCCAGTATAGGGGAATGCCAGGGTCAGGAAGCAGGAGTGGGTGGGTTGGGGAGCAGGTGGAGGGGGGAGGGGATAGGGGATTTTCAGAGGGGAAACTAAAAAAGGGGATAACATATGAAATGTAAATAAAGAAAACATCTAATAAAAAAGAAAGCCAAGACTATTCTATTGAATACATAGATGCTTTTCAACTTACAAAAGGATTACAACTCAACCCAATAAACTTAGCATTATGTTGAAAATAAAAATACAAAAACAAAAACAAGAATCCACTGAAGAAGTTAAGTAAATGCTTCCCTTACCACAGACATACTAAAAGATGATAATAAAAAGATAACTCATATACAGCCTAATATGTGGTGCCTTCAATGCATGGTTAATATGGTAGGTGGAGGGCCTCTCTATGACATATCTTAGGGGAAGAAAGAAACTGTGAACAAGAACCACATCTCATGCCTGTGTCCTCAGCACACAAGAGATATACAGTATCTTCACTAAAATCTGGTGTTAGTGGTGAGGAACTAGCTATCTCTTAGAGTCTTAAAACTGCAAAACATATACAGGTCTTTAGGATTTTTATAACAAAGTATTGATGTCAACAGAGAAGACACAATAGAATCAGAACCAACCAGGACATCTTCCTAAAATACTCCACAGGCCATTCACTGGTAGGCCCAACAGTCCACTGGGAAGAAACTCATTCTGAAAACTATATACCAGGTTCTTAGGAAGAATAAACAGCTAGAGGATAATAATACATAGAAATAAGCAGAAATGATTCACTGAGCCTTGCTTCAAAAATATATTAAGGGCTCATCTAAAAACCCAAAGAAACAAAATTAAAAATTAATTTTGACTTACCAGAAGTAAAGAAATACAAGGAAGCATGAAAAACAGAAAAGAGATAACTGCTGAGGTTGACAGTTTAGCTGCAGAACTAGGTTAAGTAAGAGAAAGCCGTCTCCTTAGGGCCCCTGCCACCATCCACTCTTTGTAAGAACAGCCATCATCTCACGTACAGAACGGGCTCCTCTACCCATTTTAAAGGTCCCTTGGTGACCTTACTGGATTAAGTATTTGTGTAGCCCATAGAGCAAATTCTTACCCGCTTTTCAAATGTTCACTATTGTAAGATAAAATAATCATTTTTCTTATTGCTAAGAGCAATTTAGTCTCACAGGTTTATGCTTTAGTCCAACCTGCACTTTAGCCATTGGGTGCTAAGGCTACTGAGACATATATATGCTATATAGACATATATATGCTATATAGACTTATATATGCTATCCCACCTTTACCAGGCAGGCCTCCAGGGGGCAGGGGGCAGGAGTGGGGAGGCTTGGTGTCAGGCAGCACTGTGGGTACTCTGCCCATACCACATGTGCCGAGCAAGGGCCTCAGCACTTTCTAGAGGGATTATCTAACCAGGATCAGCATTGATCAATATGCTTGGGCTACTCAGCTTTATTTACTGTACACTTAGATGTCAACCTGTGGGTTGACACCCCTTTGGGGGTCAAATGACCTTTCTACAGGGGTCACCTAAGACCACTGGAAAACACAGATATTTACATTATGATTCATAACAGTTATGAAGTAGTGGTAAAAATAATTTTATGGTTGGGGTCAGCACAAAATGAGGAATTGTATTAAAGGGTCATTAGGAAGGTTGAAAACCACTGATTTAGAGACCTGTTCTTATGGAAGAGAAGCACCATGCAGAGAGAGTTTTAAAAGGTGTGTGTACAAAGGAGCCAGTTTTCGTCACTTATCTTGGTGCTCTTTCCTCTTTTGATCTTTTCTTATTCCTTACCCCTTTAGCACTCTACT
Organism: Mus pahari; assembly: GCF_900095145.1. Taxonomy (NCBI): domain Eukaryota; kingdom Metazoa; phylum Chordata; class Mammalia; order Rodentia; family Muridae; genus Mus; species Mus pahari. The sequence goes on along the minus strand of NC_034595.1, from coordinate 7,779,389 downwards.
CCAAAAGCCAACACAAACCACCTGTTCGGGGCTTTCTGCCAATGAGCTCCTCTGCCTATAATCTGTCTTAACTCACCTGAATTTCACCTGGTGCCATTCAACTGGGGAAAATGGAACACCGTGAGTGAGCACCCTTCACTGCGTGACCTCTTTCTTACACTATCACAGCAAGTCAGTAAAGACTCGCCTGTTACAGTAATTTGGCACATAATTCTAACTGACCACCTCAACATCAGGCAGCTCTGAACATCTTTCTTCTAGTTCATCACTATACATAATTGCCATCTTGTATCATTGTCTCATGTGTACATAGCTCATCTATATGACTTAGACCAAGATTACTGAAAGCAAGGGCACGTGTTTATTCCTATAAGCCCCATAGTATCTATCATATGTTCTACAACAAATATTTATGAAAAATATAAATAAATATATACAATTTGAGCAGCCCTATTCAAAATTCTGAAATGTTTCAATATTGAAAACTCTGAGCACTGATAAATGTTATGAATAGAAAATTCTATACCTGACCTATAGCAAGTCACAGTCAAAACACTGTATACAAAAAATTTACAAAATTACTTTCAGGCTATTAATATAAGGTACACATGAAACAAATAATTTTGAGTTTAGAGTTGAGTCTAAACTTTATATATGTATAATATATATGTGAATATATTTCAAAATCAAAATAAATTTGAGTCTTGAGTGTTTCAGATAAGGGATACTCATATACCATTCTATAAAACAGCCAAAATATGCAATAATCTTAAAAGGAAAGAAAGGACAAAGACATAACACAGTCTGAATGCTAAATCCCACGTACAACTTTTCTAGCTGCCAAATAAAACATTATGCAGTCCATCAAGTTAATAGCAACTTATCACACAAGGCAGTCACTTTCACCAATACAAAGTAAATAAGCCAAAAAGAAAAGATAACTCTGAAAAGAGAGCACAGGCTGGTACCTGGTAAAAATATAAGATTATCTTCACATAAGTATTATCTTACTTGAACAACCTGGAATGATCCCTATGTTTGGCACTGTTTAAATCATTTTATCAATGATGTTCATTATTTTGACACTTTTGAAATTACATAACTATTATACAGCACTCCATGTCTACCTCCTATCAAATACATATAAAAGCAATCAATAATGTTACTGAATAAAGAGAAACAAGAAAGATGCCAAGTATAAGTAAAAGCAGGGTAAAAACAGATGAGAAACAGTCTTTTTAAAGCAGAGCACATGTTGTTATCATATATAACTCAAAAGAATGCAGTACACTACAATGCTGTAAATTCAAAACACAAGCTACCAATAGAGACAGTCTACACAAAGGAGCATTTTAACTTATAAGGGCTGCTGCAATGGTACCTGCTTATTGGTTAAAGAATTATTCAGCCAAGCTAGATACTAAGTCCTAGAGCTAGACAGACACAGATCATCACCTTGTGTGTTTCTTCAGTGAAGTAACATGGACACTGTCAGATAAAAACAGGCAACTGTTAAGACACTCCTTTACAGTTTATATGTAACATCTTACAACAGAACTAGCCTGAATGCTTCCTGAGGGGTTCTGACTCACAGTCATAACTCACAGACATTTGCCATCAGTCTGAGCAAAACTTTACCATTAAAAACTTGTGGCTTCCATATTCTGATTCATCTAGAAAAGGTATGACAAAAACAAGAGGTTCTCAGGATTGAGTTCACTGGATTGCTCTCAGCAGGAAGGCTTGGGTAGAAACGCTTAAAGCTGTCATTTAGTGCAGCCATCAGGAAAGACAGATGACCTATAAGCCTAGACAGATGTCAAGAAACTTTTCTTTAACTAGTTCAGATTGGTATATCTATAACATTAAAAATCAGAATGCTGAAATAAAATGAAACCACTGTGAAAGAAAGGAAAATATAAAAAATGTTAAACACAAATTCAAGTATTGACAGATACTATATTCTTCACCTCTGAGTTACTAACATATCAGAAATCACACTACTGTGCAGAATAAACATTAAAAATTTTAAATTACTGTCAAATAAGAATGAACATACAAACACCTGTCTATAAATAAGAAAGAATGTCAGTATCAGTTACGGTCAGAGACAATCAGTGTGCAAGCATTTAGTCCCAACACGGATTTAGTGAGCTGACTCACCTGCCCTTATTCTCTTTCCCTTTAATTTTACTTTCTTGGCCTTTTCCTCCAGTAGGATCCCACTCTACACAGGAATCTTCAACTTTCAAATTCAAATGGGATGATGAGTTATCTAGACTGAAGTTAAGTGCTGCCCAAGACAATATGAAACAAATGTAAGACATCTCCACTATCCGAAACACACCTGTCATGCTATTTCTTGCTCAAGTGAGCCAACTTTGTGTGGAGAGAGAGAAGTTCCAATCCCCAGCTCTTGCACAAAAACCTCTCCATCTTTGGTTGTAGTTTATAAATGCCACCTACCCAATGATTTTTGCCTCTGCACATGCTATACACTAACCAAGCACACCGCACTTCAAGTGCCAATAGTACCTCTGCTGCTACTGAACGCTCCATTAGCACACAATCATCACAATTTCATGTATTAGGATGATCAGTTTAGTTCTTGGTTGATTGTTTTGACTAAATGGAAAGAACTAGTAGAATTATGAAGAAAAAGTAATATAGTACATAAGATGATAATGTAAAAACAGCACAAGTATTATCTCTAAAGCTCTACTGGTAACAAATTCCCACTTAAACACTCATTAGTTCCAGTGATATACTGAATGCCATGCCGTCACTGGATGCATGGATATACTGGAGCCCTGGTAATATAAGCAAAGGAACTGAGCCAGATGACAGATGACACAGTAGAAGAGAAAAGCATCTACTTAATGAAAGTAAGGCAAAAAAAAAAAAAAAATCCCAAACAACCTATGCTTTTCAACCAATACGTTTTATTTGGTGTTTTAGGGAATTATACTGTAGTGGTTTGAATATGCTTGGCCCATGGGAGGTGACTCTATTAGGTGTAGCCTTATTGGAGGAAGTGTGGCCTTGTGAGAGAAAGTATGTCACTGTGGAGATAGGGCTCTGAGGTAATATATATGCCCAGTGTGAGACAGACAGTCTTCTTCTGCCTGCCTTTGGATCAAGATGTAGAACTCTCCGTTCCTTCTCCACCACCATGCCTGCCTGGGTACTGCCATGCTTCCCACCGGACGGAACTCTGAAACTGTAAGCCAGTCCCAATTAAATGTTGTTCTTTATAAAAGTTGTCTTGGTTGTGTGTCCCTTCACAGCAATGAAACTCTAAGACTGAAACTCTAAGTACTGTTCAAAGTCCTTAGAAGTGATAAATGAGGAAATTAGTGAAATATGGTATTAGCTTCCCTTTCTAGAAACTGAGAAAATAAATCATTAAAACCAGAGACTCAACAGCTGTGCAATGCTGTTTCTTCTATTTTGTATGCAATTCCCAACTTACTTTACAAGGTATCACCTACAGTTACAAGGTAATTAGCTCCTGCTACATCTCTTGCTAAAAGTTCAAATTTTTGGAAATTGTAGATTAAAAGAAATATTCCTTTAAAGTACAATACTTTGCTTAAGGATATTATTTAAAATTAGCTAAGACATTTGTAAGCCTGTGAACTATTCATCATCAAACAAGATAAGCACATAGGGCCCAGTGGATGGAGCATCCTCTCACCCTTGATTCTGGAAAGAATACTTCAGCTCCTACATGCATCACAGCCATTGTCCATTGTCTCACTTATAAAACATCTGAATAAAAATCTACTGACTGCACAGCTCTGCTAAATGTCACACTACACAAGGAAGTCAATCACTTTCAAAAGCTGCATCTAAGCAGAAGTAAACATGGGAAGAATGCAGCTTTTCAGCAAAATGAAGACAGAATTCTTTAATAGGGAGATGCACTTAAGACATTTCCACAATCAACTGTGTTACAGAGACACAGGTATCCCCTGGGTGCTAGCTGTCAGATTATACAGACAGAGCAGTTACACTTTTGAAATAAAGGAAACCTGGCTTTAACACAGAAGTGCCACCATTTGCCCGTAGCTATTGAAACCCTAGGCCAAAGACAGAAGAGCCCTAGGCTGTTCTCCAGTATTTGTTAGGATGGAGTTAGGGACTGCCAGCCACCCTGGTGGCAGGAAAAGGCACCACTTCAAGCCATTTGTGAGCCGACTCACAAAATACTAAACCATCCAATCAAAAGGGCATAGGTTTCTAAAAGTGTGCCATGCTTAGTCTCTTTCTTTTAACAGACACAATCCCTTTATTAGGCTTCTGTTAAGTCACACATTTTCTTTAAGGTGACAGAGATAACACTAGAAGCAAAAAGACTAGAGAGCAGGGGCTGAGAAATGACTCACTTACTTGAAAGTAAGCCCTGTCTCATATTATAAAGCTGAATTATAGGCACTATGAGTTGAGGTTGGAATAATAAGTTGTGATTTAGTAATATCATTTATCTTACCAGAAAGGAAGGGCAAATATACTTGAAACTTATCCTACTCATCACTTTTACAATTTTTATACCAGAAGAAATAATGCTACATAGATTAAAGGGACAGAAGTAAACAATGCTCACTGTATTATATTGTTATGAATCTGAACTATTTAATTTTTACTGCCTCTTCCCTCTGTTCTCTGTGGGTTTACGGTTTGGTAGTGGGTGGTCACAAATAGCAGGAACTAGCCAAATAACTTAGTAAACAATTATTCAATGGCCACTTTTTAAAAATCTGGACCTTTTCTACAGTGTTTATGTCTTCACTAATAGTCATGTCAATGCTACAAAATAATCCCAGAAATTTTACAATCCATAGTCACATGCGAAATAATTTCATTTCAAACTCCCTGATGATCAGAATCACTGTTCTGGGTTACATTTTACTCTAGGCTAACCTCAGGGGGTTACTTCCAAGAAATCCTAGAGACCAGAATCAGCTTATTCTTTCTCTCTGGAGTCTGCTTGGTAACATTCAGCCACGCTACAGGAGCAGCTGTGCTGGGAAACAAGAGCCAACTATTTATCTTCTAACTTAGTGTTCATAAAACCTAAGCCGCCCAGTTAGGTCCAGGTTCCTTCACTGAAGAGAGGACAAAAAGGGACAGCAACAATGCAAAGACCTGATGCTCCTTAGGGTGAACAATGACAGCAATGCTGTCTTTCCTGACAAGCTCCAAAAGTGGCTCTAGCCACATAGAAAAGATGACCTGCCGGAAATCTGACAAGGATTTGAAAATAGAAACATTTTTAAAAAAAACAAAACAAAACAAACTAATATATCAGTTTGATAACAGATAGTTCAAAGTAATATTTCTTCACTAAGCTATGTATAATTCTCAAGTAAAATTATTTACTAATTCAGATTACTTCAAATGAGAATTTTTCTACACCTTTCTGCCACAACATCACTCTGAGTTCACCAATAACTCACAGGCCTTGGATGTTCAAGCACTTGCCTACTATACACAGGGCCTGGGTCAAGTTCCAGTGCTTGCTCAGTCTTATTCTGATATATGTTTATGTTATCATCTGGATCAAAGCAAATTCTAGAATTTGTATCTACTTAAATGCATGAGAAATAAACTAGAAGTCAGTGGAGTGCTGCAAGCCTCAAGTATTGACTATAATGTACATCTAATTCAGGAGGTAAACACAGACCATATTACCACCTTGTAAGTGGGAGGACATCTAGCAGAATGGCTTTCAAATTGGTAAATACCTAAAAATGCTTCTGTGTTACAAGAGGCGACAGTTACAAATCTGAACTCTGAGAACAGAACTTGGGTTGCAAGCCTACAATAAAGGTTGGCCTAGAACCTGGGACTAGATTCTGATATCCATCCAGACAGATGCAGGTCTGTGGTAAATATAATTACTTCAATTTTCCTGTCTTCATTCACATTACAGATATCAACAGTATCTAGCACTGGCCTCTCAAGGTGATCTCAATGACCAAAAAACTGTGAGTGCTATGTAATTATTAATGAACTATAGAGACAATAATAACCGGGAGAACATTTGGGGGAAGTGAAAGAAACTTCTTTGTTGCTGATTCTTAATTCTCTGACAAACTTCGGCAGTGCTTATGTATTTACTAACCTAAAATATGAACTAAACGCCCAGAGCAAACACGCCTGCATCATCTCAGAACAGGGAGACAGTTTAGCAGGCAGGGAAGGCACCTGCTACCAGGCCCGCTGACCTGAATTCCACCTCTGGGATCCACAAATGGAGAGAAGTCACTCCTACATGTCCTCTCACCTCCGTAAGGGAAGAATCTAAGGAAAATCCTTACTTCCATAGTCCTGTGCCCCCGCCTTACACTTCTTACACCGCAAAGGCCAGAGGGAGGTGGTGGGAAGGAACTGCACAGGAAATGACTCTGACAAAGTATCGAGTAACTTCTGGAGGTAAGTTTTGTCCTAATGCTGCCAGTCTTACCTCTGGTCTCTAAGGTCACTGGGTCAGAGTATTCTCCAGCCACAGCTTTGTTGCATGCTCTCACTCTGAAATTCATATACTTTGAATCGAATTTTAAGCCTGAAAGAAAATGAAAGTTTTTCATCATAAAAAGGATTCCTTTCCAAAAGCTTGAGTGTACATCAAACAGGTATTTTTTTTCCTTCTTAGAAATCCCTTTAAATGAATGGTAATGCATGAAAATAAGAATGACTTATCTAATGTTTTCTTGAAAATACATAATTTACACAATTACCAGCATTTTAACCTGGCGACCAATAAAGCAGCACCCTTCAGGCGTCACTAGAGGTAGCGTCACTCTAGGTAGGTGTGGTGCACACACCTGTAATGCCAGCCCTTGGAAAGCCAACACAGGAAGATCACCAGTTCCATTTAACCTGGCTACAAAGCAAAAGACTCTCTCCAAAGGACTAAATAAATAAATAAAATCACAACAAACCAATAACAAAGACAGCAATAGCAGCAACAACAACCAAAACTTGTAGGATTTCATTCAAGAAAGAGATGTCACAATTTACAATAGCATATTCATCAATATTTTTCAAAAATAAATACCACTAAGGAATTTTTATATGTATATGAAATGTATGTTTGTCTTAGTCAGGGTTTTTATTGCTGTGACAAAACTCCATGCCCAAACAGCAAGTTGGGGAGGAAAGAGTTTATTCAGCTTACACTTCCACATTGCTGTTCATCACTGAAGGAAGTCAGGACAGGAACTCAAATGGAGCAGGAACCTGGAGGCAAGAACTGATGCAGAGGCCATGGAGGGATGCTGCTTATTGGCTTGCTCCCCATGCTTGCTCAGCCTGCCTCTGACAGAATCCAGGACCATCAGCCCAGAGCTGCCACCACTCACGGTGGGCTGGGCCCTCCCCCACTGATCACTGAGAAACTGCCTCACAGCTGTAGCTCATGAAGGCATGCTTTAAATTGATGCTCCTTCATCTCTCGTTTATGTCACACTGACACCCAGAATCAGCCAGTGCAATGTTTATACGAAATACCATTTTACATGAAAGATGAAAGGAGATAAAGCACAGAGACCCACATGACTCATGCAGTTACACCTATACTAAACTCTTAGTCGAAACATCACTAGCGGGCTGGTGAGATGGCTCAGTGGGTAAGAG
>NC_034595.1:7746604-7771659 GCF_900095145.1 Mus pahari | reverse complement strand
AAAAAAAAAAAAAAAAAAGAAACATCACTAGCTATAAACCTTTAAAACTTGACGGACCTGTTTTCTATCTGTAAAGCAACAATTACAAACCATTTCCAACCATTCAGGATTAAGTGGCATGTGATGTGCTGACTAACTGTAGTGTGCTGCATGCACTTCATGTCTACTATACAGAATGCCTGCTCCAGGAAAGGAACTAGTGCTCAACAAGACGGGACAGCTCACAATGTATCCCACTCTGCACAGGACACACTGAAAAGTTCTGCTAATATTTTGTCGTTTAAAGCATCAAAAGACCTCAATATACTAAGATACCTTCTAAAAAGCATTCAATAGGCTGACACAAAAATGTCTTAGCAAAGTCCCAATTCTGGGCTCATGTGGAGCTAAACAATCAACACAGAGAAAAATGATGGTTATAGTACCCCTGAAATGTGGAGGTCTGAATAGATCTAAAAAATAAATAGTTTCTTTACTTAGTTGAAAAATTAAAGTGAAAGGTGAGCTGGGCCTGGTGCACATGCCCTAATTCCAGCACTCCGGAGGCAGGGTTCAAGACTGGTGTGGTACTTAGTCAGCTCCGGGTCAGCCAGGGCTCATGGAAGGGTCTGCCCAAACAAACAAACAAACAACTAAAAAGAAAAGCAAAGCAAGGAAAAAAGAATGCTCTGGAATATTGCTTCCACAACACCCTTTTATACTTGCCTTACATACACCATTTTAATAGGTTGTAAATGTTGTCATTAAAAGTTTTACTGATATTTTAATAGAAACTCATTCATATAACAAATATCTAAAACAGCAGTTTTGTTGATAAAACTTAATTTTGTCACTTAAAATAACAAACTGTTTTCTTATTTCAATTTATTTTCTAAGGATTAGATTCATGAAATGCTGTCGTGTTACCTGATAACGTATATTCAGTGCCCTTGATATTATCAATCATTTCCCAACATCGCTCATCTTTAACACGTGGGAGTCCATCAAAGTTCGTTTTCCTATATTCCATTATGAAATGGTCGATTTTATTATCTTCTTCAGGCATTCTCCAAGCTACAGTCACAGAGTTGTCAGCTACCAAACACTCTACTGGGTCAATCTCTGGAGCTTTTGGGACTGCAAAGAAGGAAAAAAAAAAGCGAGGGGGGGGGCTATTATAAAACTAAGCAAACATTTATTATACTTGGCACTCAACCTCTGCTATTTCTTTCTAAATATTCAAAAGGGAGTCAGGTTATGAGAGAGGATAACCTAGAAATTCAAAATAATTATTTTCAAAGCCTCTTATTGCCAGATTATAAACATTTGCACTCCAAAGTTTTCTCATAGACTCTAGGTTTATTAACATCTTAGATGGCAACAGGTAAATTCCAAATATCTATCATGCTAAAGATAATTGAGAATGGCTTGTTACTTGCAAATATATTTTAAATGTTGTTACAAATTAAATAGGTATTGACAAGATTTGAATATAATAATTAAGTAAAAATTGTTTTCAGTGTATTTTTAAGATCTGGTTTAGCCAGGCAGTGGTGGCACATGCCTTTAATCCCAGCACTTGGGAGGCAGAGGCAGGCAGATTTCTGAGTTCAAGGCCAGCTTGGTTCACAGAGTGAGTTCCAGGACAGCCAAGGCTACACAGAGAAACCCTGACTTGAAAAAAAAAACAAAATAAATAAATAAATAAATAATCTAGTTTATAGGGAGTGGGGAGATAAGAGAACAATTGGTTACCAGGTACGAACAAATATATCAAATTAAATAACAAGAATAGTATCTGATATTCCAAAGCAGAAGAAAATGATTATAGTTGGCAATAATTTATACTTTAAAATAGTTATATTTTTAATGCTCCCAACACAAATGTTTTGGGTGATGATGTGATCATGAATAATTTGATCATGACTTTATGATTTGACTATATATAAAAATATCACACTATACCCCAGAATACATAAAACGTATTTATCAAATTTCAAAAACCTTAAAAAATAATTTTACCATACTAAACAAAACTGATTTCCTTGTTTCTCAAAAATACTTACAAATTTTTAAGTGTTTCTCGAGTTTTATGATACATTAAAATGAATGGATTCAGTCAGCTACAATTAACATGTATGAGTATAAATCAATTTATTTTCCACAAAAGAGATTTCACAGCTTTGCAATACTGGATAAGTATATATATACTTATCCAGTATTGCAAAGCTGTGAAATATATACTGAGTATATATATACTCAGATGAATCTTGCTGTATGAGTCTCTGCATATGCTATGTAGATACATATATAAAATATGTAAGGCTTAAGTGGGAATGTAAAAACATTTACTCCTCTTATTGCAGTGCCTACTTTCAGTCCTAGCACTTGGGAAGCAGAAAGTCAGATCTCTATGAGACCAACGTGAGCCAGCTCTGCAGTGAGTTTCACAGGCAGATGAGGCTACATGATGAGTACTTATTTAAAAAAAAAAAAGAAACAAGTTTGGTGTGTAAAGCTAGATCAACATTTGAAATTGATGAATATATTCAATAATATTAATAAAGATATGACACATAACAATAAATGAAAACTATATTACAATAATCATTACAAGAACTTTTAGCAAAGCAGAAACATAAAGTTTACTTTATCTAAGGTCCTTCCCTTTGAGTCCTGAGAGTCTCTCACCTCCCAGGTCTCTCCTGCATTCTGGGGGGTCCCCCAACCTCCTATTTCCTGAGGTTGTCTGTTTCCATTCATTCCACTAGCCCTCAGGGCTTCAGTCCTTATCCCTCTCCCAATACCAGATCAGGTTCCCCACTACCCTTTATGTCCCTCTCCCCATCCACTTTCCCTCCCAGGTCCTTCCCTCCCTCCCCACTTGTGATTGCTTTCTTCTCTCTCCCAACTGGGACTGAGGAGTCCTCACTAGGGCATTTCAGCTTGTTGACCTTTTTGAGTTCTGTGGACTGTATCTTGGGTATTCTGTACTATTGTTTTTTTTTTTTTTTTTTTTTTTTTTTTTTTTTTTGTGGCTAATATCTACCTATTAGTGAGTACATAGGGCATCAAGTGAGGGAGCACATACAGTCACATCTCTGACCTATAATTGATGGAAATGGAGAGGAGCCTGAGGAAAAGAAGGTCCAGCGACAGGCCCAAAGTGGGATCTAGCTCAAGGTGAGGTCCCAAGGCCTGACACTATTACTGAGCACTCACAAAAAGGGACCTATTATGACTGCACTCCAAAAGACCCAACAATCAGCTGAAAGAGTCAGATGCTGATATTTGCACCCAATCAATGGACAGAAGCAGCTGACCCCTGTGGCTGAATTAGGGAAATGCTAGAAGAAGCTAAGGAGGAGGGCAACACTGTAGGAGGACCAGTAGTCTCAAGTAATCTAGACCCCGAGAACTCTCAAACACTCGACCACCAAACAGCACATACCAGCTGATATGAGGCCCCCAACACACATATAGTAGAGGACTTATGGGTCTGTTCATTCAGAGATGATACACCTAACCCTCAAGAGACTGGAGGCCCCAGGGAGTTTAGAGGTCAGGTGGGGTGGGGACATCTATGTGGAGACAGGGGGGTTGGGGAGGAAGTGTGGGATATGGAACAGTTGAAGGGTGGATGAAATATGGAGTTTAAAAGATAAATTAATTTTTTAAAAAAAAGAAAGTTTACTTTAAAAAGAATACTTTCAATGGGCTGAAAAGATGGCTCAGTGGTTAAGAGCAGCTACCGCTCTTGCAGAGGTCCTAGTTCTATTCCCAGGCTCTGCATGGAAGCTTACAGTTGTCTGTTACTCCAGTCCCAGGCATCTGACACCCTCTTTTGGCCTCTGTAGGCACTAGGCACATAGATGGTGCACATATACACATGCAGGAAAAACGCTCACACACATATAATAAATAAATAAAATAACTATTTTCCAAGCTGGCCATGACCTATATGCACCTAATGGTGCACACCTTGAACCCTAGCTCCTGAGAGGCTGAGGCTAGAGGATTCTCAAAAGCAAACAATCAATCAACACAAAACTAAGTAAAAGGAAAAAAAAAATCTTCAAAACAGCCCGGAGTTAACATCACACTTAATAGTGAGAAACACGATACCTAACCCCAAGACTGCAGAACCAGGGTGAAGACAGTTCCTTCTCATCATCCCGAGTCAGCATTTTATTAGACGTCCAGAAAGAAAGAAAATAAAAAAAAAAAATGAAACATATCCAGAGGATACAAAATTTTCTTTGCAGATAAATAACCAATGGGAAAAACAGTGAACAAAACAAATATTGGAAATCTCAAGTGGCTGTAGAACCACGTGGGATGTGAGTAAGTGGAGTGGGAGGGAACCTAACAACAGTGAACCTAGTCTTCCTGGAAAGTCTGTGTGGCAACGTAACAACAAACAGCTGCCAAGGCCTGGAGAACTGGGCAGTACCGGCTGAGAACCCCAATACCTATCTACAGAGGTCAATGAAGAGTGAGGGGTTTTTCAAGGATAAGAAAGGGTGTGGTATTGACTCCACAAGAATTTGATCAGTCAAAAACTAATAAGACTGCAAAGAGACGTGCATAAATCCAGACCAGTTAGAGACTTCAACAATCCTCAATCAGAATCAGAAAGATCTAGAAGGCAGAACACCTCAGAAAATTGCTGAACTAAACAACCATCAACTGTAAGTCTGACATCTATGGTCTGCTGTGTGCAATGTTAGAAGAATACAGAATCACCTGAAATGCCTATGGAGTTTCAGCAAGACAGACTACATTCTGGCCCACAAAATGTACATTAACTGCTACAGTAGTGACTCGTGTGATAGGTCTAGAAACCTGGATGCAGTCCCGAGGCGAAAAGCTCACGGAAACTTAGTCTCCTGGAACCGTGGCATCCTGTATAATGAATGCTCCAATAATGTCCTTACTTTAATCGGTGAATGGATCTGTGTGCTTTCCCTCAATATTGTTTTATTATAGGTGTCTCTAAGCAATGACTTGTCAAATATCTAAGCAAAATTGAACTTTGCTTCCTGGCTTTCACCAATGCCATATATAGTCCTTGTGCCGACCATGGGCTTTGAGTTCAGTAAGAATGTTGCCTATTCAGTGACATTCAGAATTGCCTCTAGTATTGTAAGAGAGATAGTGAAAGAAATCAGGCATTACTACCTACTACATTGAGTTAGAAATCTCAGGGCAAGCTTAGCAAAGTATACTTAGAATCTTCATTACAGTCAGGTATGGCAGACTACATTGCATATTAGAAGAAAGTTGGTGATTTCTTCTGACAAATGGAGATTCCCTACAGATACTTAAAAGAGAAGCCAAGTTACTTCCATATGCAGAAATTTACAATGACCTAGGAAGGAGGAAGGCTATGGTCTAAGAAGGAACTAGAGTAAACACATAGAACTATAGATAGCTGAGCCACTCCCATACACAGAAAAGATGTAATGTTGATCAAAGAAAAAGCAAACAGATTTATGGAACAGACCCAGAAAAATATAAGACTGATCTTTCATAATGGTGATAATAAATAATATATAATAAATATAATAATAATAATAATAATAATAATAATAATAATAATACAGACAAACAAAAGTATTTCAAACAAATGTTATAGTAATTGGATATTTACATGAAAGGAAGAGGAAGAGGAGGAAAAGGAACATTAAGACACAGATTTGACATTCTTTCACAAAAATGAGCTCAGAATGGATTACAGACCTGAAAGGAAAATAATGAAAGTATAAACCTCCTAGAAGATATCACAGAACAGCTAAATGACTTTGGGTTTGGTGACAGCTTTTGGATACAACGCCAAAGTCATGATTGTTAAAGATGTGTGTTAAGCTGGATTACTAAAGTAAACATTACAGAGCCTAGCATGTAGTTCATCTTATAATTCCAGTACTTGAAGGCCAAGGCAGGAGAATCTTCAGTTTATGGCATGAACAACATAGTGAATGAGACCTGTACTGAAAACAACAAATACCCAAGGTTTTTAAAAAAACCAAAGGTTTTAACAGGTAACGCATCAAAGAGACAGCAGAGACTGAGCATGTGACACAAATTACAACAGCCATGACACTACAGTATCACTGGTGGCAAAATGTGGAGCAAGATGAACCTATTCATTGCTGGTGGGACTGCAAATTCATAGACTCTTTGGAAGACACTTGGGAGGTTTTCTACAAAACTAAGTACAACCTCATCACACTACCCAGAAACTACCTAAAGAAGCTGAAATCTTACATCTACACAAAGATATATGTTTAAAACTACAGTCAGAAGTGCCAAAACTAAGAAGCAATTCAATTGTCCTTTAGAAGGCAACTGTTTAAGTAAACTACATATGGACCATCAGGACTGGATTTTTATTCAACACTTTAAGAGCTAGCAAGCCATGAAAAGAAATGAAAAGCAATTAAAGTTCTTTACTAGGTGAAAGAATAGAATCTGTGAAGACTACCAGTGAAAAGATTTCACTTCGGTGACTTTCCAGAAAAGGCTGCGATGCAGAACACGGCAGGATCACATCATGAGAGAATCTCAATGTAAAGTATGGACTATGTGATGATGACTAATCACTGGGGAGTCTTCACTTCTAACGAATGCGCCACTCTGCTGTGGGATGTTGATAATGGGGGAAGGACTTTGGGTCTTGTATATTTTTGATAATGTTCCACAGCTCCTGCTTGCTAGGAACCTAAAACTGGTCTACAAAATAACACCTATATTCAAAATATTATAATAAACACACTGTAAGTTGGGCATGATAGCTTAGTGCTCCAGATACAAAAGTAGTCAAATATCTATGAGGTGAAGGCCAGATTGATCTACATGCAAGTGCTAAGGCAGCCAGGGCCTCACAATGAGATCCTATTTCAATAACTCACTAGTTACCTAAATAATCAACTATAAGAAAGTATGTATACTTATATAATCATGCAATGGTTAATCTAAGTAAGAACTATCTATTAAAATATAACAGACACAAAGGAAATTATCTATATCTATATAAATATATATTACATATAAGAAAAATAAACTGATCTGATAGAAAAACTAAGGTGTCAAGGGCATATACCACATATGAGACAAAGGCCTACTTCTGCAAGCTGTCCTCTGAAAGCTAAACAAAATATCCTATCATAAATAAAAATAAAAAGTTCAGACTATCCAGCCATTAGTGAAACTGAAGTTATCAACAAGAACCTCTCACATACTATTACATGCCAAAGCAAAAGTATTTAGCAGTATAGTATATATGTATGCCTCCATATTTGTACAGGTAGAATAATACCAGGTTTAATTAAAGGAATGGCCAATTTAGGGAAGCAAAATGTCCAAATACTGTCAGTTACATGACTGTGTTTGTGATACTTGTCTAGCCATTTCCCATTTGTGATGCAGAAAGCAATAGCTACGTTGGTCTTGCAAAGAAAGCTGCTGTGCCGTGAGAGAGAGCAACTGGCCTGTGTGCTCAGCGCTGCTCTGCCTGCCTTTCTTGGGCCTGCAATCCCTCTCCAGCACAGGGCTGTAGGAAGCTCTAACTGCAAGTGGGACAGGTCTTCTCGTTAGCTTGCTACCATTTCATCTTTCTTTCCCAGGGGTGGAAATTGTCTATGCTTTAATGAAAAGGGTAAAATTCTCGAGTCATACTAATGGTAAATAGTACACAGTCAATGAGACCCAAGATATATTTTTAATTCTTTTCTATACGTACTTTAGAAAACACCATTCTTTGTTTTGTTTTGTTTTGTTTTTGTTTTTATTTTTTTTCAAGACAGGGTTTCTCTGTGTAGCCCTGGCTGTCCTGGAACTCACTTTGTAGACCAGGCTGGCCTTGAACTCAGAAATCCGCCTGCCTCTGCCTCCCAAGTGCTGGGATTAAAGGCGTGCGCCACCACGCCCGGCAGAAAATGCCATTCTTAAAAAATTTTGAGATGTACTGCCAGTCAGAACTTAAGTCCCTGCTCTCGTCCCTCCAAGTGAACACTCACACTCCCTCTTTCTGTGGCAGTGCAGTGCTGACTTGCGCACATGAAGCTGTGTTCTGCTGTTAAGTAGAGTCTGAAGCTCACAAGTGAGTGAACATATGGACACAAAGAGTAAGATCTCATCAACAAATAATCAGCAGAACTCTGATCTAAAACCTCAAGCTCTCAAAACTAAATAAGATCCAGTCTTTTCCCAAGAAAATCCTAAGTGTTAGACTGGACTCGCCAAAGCATTTAAAGTATCTGGTATTTAGAAACTCTAAAAAATGTTTCCTTGCCTTTTGATATCAGTTGCACACCAACTGTGAACCCTTTGAACTGAATGATAGCACAGATGTTCTTCAATTTGCAACAGGCTTGCAGTACATAACTTGAAAGTATCTTATGTAAAAATAAACCTACTCTATG
This sequence comes from Mus pahari, assembly GCF_900095145.1. NCBI lineage: Eukaryota > Metazoa > Chordata > Mammalia > Rodentia > Muridae > Mus > Mus pahari. Next base: position 7,763,254 of record NC_034595.1, on the reverse strand, counting down.
GTGCATTGCAGTTTGCCCACACAGTATGCCCCACTGCATACCACTGTCTCTTTACAAGGCTCACTGAAAACTGTGGCTTCCTGCTGCTGTCCTCCATCACAGAGCATAACCCATCCAACTGCATACTGCCAACCTAGGGAAAGACCCAGATCTCAGATATGGTCTCTGCTGAACATTTATCACTTTGTACCAGTTTACTACAGAAAACTCCAAGTCAGATCTGCGTAGGTCAGGGGCTACCTGCAGTCCTGAGTCTGTACCTCGCTTGGCCACAGACACCTTCCTCCTCTCAGATGCATTCCGATCTTTCACCTTCCTTCTACATTCCTCCTCTACAGCTCATAATTTCTCCCATACAAGTCAGTTCACCTACGCTACCCTCACTGGGATCTCTCTATTATAGCATTATTATAGTAGTCTCTATGACTAGGTTTAAATTCAGAGAAGAAATGGCTTTCTGCAATTAGTATTTCCTATTAAAAAAACAGCCAATCTCAAAAACAAGCAAGCAAGCAAGCAAAAAGCACAGATAAACTAACCCCACAAAAACATATAAGTGAAATTTCACTTTCAAATGGATTCTTGATTCCCCAAATCTCCACTGTTTAAACAATTTTACATATCAACTGACAGAATTACTTGGTAATAAAAAATAGTTTACTCAGCACTAAAAATACAAAGATAGAATTCAAAGAACACTAGCAAAACCCATCAGCTGGCTCTTGTACACAGACAAGTGATAATTTGTGGCTGAGTTTCACACGGTTAGACTAACTCTCTCTGTTAGCAGACTATCAGGGAGATAGTTCATTCTGAACGCCGAACATAAGAGCAACAAGACGGGCAGTAAACATTCACCACATCTAAAATGAATCCAGCTGCTGTTATAGGTGTGCTAGACTCTAGCCACACAATACCTATGAAGCATTGAGAACATCAGCATTGCATTTTAAAGATGTAGGAAATTAGTAAAGTTAGTTGACTTCTTGAGATCACACTGCAAAAATAACCCCAGCAAAATTCAAATCTATGCAGTCTAGCCTTGAGACCAACTACAATTCTTTGCCAAAACAGCAACGTGTGCTATGCCTTAAAGTCATTAAAGTTGCATTTGTACTACAAGAAAATAATTGTCTTCAATAAAAGCTACTTCTTGCTAAAGTAAAATATACTATATTTCTTTAATATTTACATAATGGTCATTACAGAAAACTCTTGCAAGATTTTTTTGAAAGTTCCCATGTAATAATGCATTTACCTGGCAAAAACTTCAAAGTTTGCAGCATCTGTCTTTCCTGAGAGAAGTCCACCATTAAATGGGTCATGTTGTCACTGACTTTTGGTTTCAAAGAAAGGCGAAAGGCTGAAGCCATTGTGACTCTATGGTAAACACAGACATGCTTTTTAAAATAAGTGAATGTAAAGTAGTACATTTTATACAATTTATAAAACATTAAGATAAAAATTATTTCACTATGACTGTAGAAACTCTAATACAGGCAGTTAAACAAATTTTCCTTTTCTTTTGGAAACTGAATCAAATGCTGAAACTCCAGCCAGTTTTCTAAAATTTCATAGCTATTGCAATAACCAATATCTAATACAACTAATCTCTACAAGATCCCAATTCATCTGAAGCTCTGTGTACTCTCACTTCCCAGTACCTAGCCTTACTCATTTCCACCGAAGCATGAGCCTGTTTTAAGCCTTCTCCCAGGTACTGGTACAGCATGTCCTCTCAACAAAGGCAGGCACCTGGCATTACATACTGCAATCTGCTAAAGACCATGAACAACAAAGGAGACAACTGAGATCCTGAACAGTGAGTGCAACACCACCAAGATGCCACTCCCACTTATCAGCATCATCTGCATGGAAAGATGCTACGATGAGAGACAGCCTAGTGGACCTATGTGACACAGAATAGGAAGTGTTCACTAAGCACTCAGATAAACGTGAAGTAAAATACAAAATAAAGATCTAACCAAATCAGATGTTGCTTTATCAAAATTATGGAGGAAGTTCTTAGCAAAAACTGAAAATTAAAAGAAACTCATATGTAGATGTAAAAAGGAAATCCATTTAATCGTGCCCTTGTTTGTAATTGCTTTCCCTCAGCTAACCAAATGAATGGTTTTCTCACACACAAAAAAGAAAATAAATGTATTTAAATAACTTGTCAATCATCAATTTCAATATTTTCATGTTACAGTAAATTTCTATAAATGTCACATTCAGTTTTGTAACATCCTTGGAGAAAGTAAGCTACAGATGTCTATTCATCAATGTTCCCTTCCTAGTCCACAGTGTGAGAGACAATATAAACAGAGCTACAGGGACAAAGGACCACCAGGCCTAGGCAACGGGACCTGCTACCAAGAGCTTACCGGAGGAAAGATGGCAAACTTGCTGATGTAAAACTGTTGCTATACTTAGTTATTTTACTTCATTTAAAACAAAGTGAAGCAATCCCTGTAATATCATGAACAAGCAGAAATTTCTTTAGCAAGAAGAAAGTGATACACTGTAAATCAGTGCATGGGGAAGGCAGCTTACATGTCTGAATGCTTTAGAAACCAAATATGCACTGCATACTCCGTATATACAGCACAAGCAGTTAGTTCTCAAGGAATAAGAGCTTGATTGGACGGATAAACAGTCAGGACGAGGGCTCAGCTGTACATGCACAGCCCTGAGTATTTTCTGACTTACGAGTTCCTAATCACTATACTGAGATGAGACAGTTCAATAAGTGGGGTTCAGCCTCACTGGTCTTTTTAAACCTAATGAACTAATTGCTTAATGAGGAAAGCTAAAGATTTGGGAATTTTAAATCTGAAACCAGTAAATCTACAAAAAACTTGACATAATCAAAAAGGAACACAAAGAAAAGAATGTCCTCCTCCTAATGCAGTAGAAATATCACTTATAATAGAAAAAAATATGAACACTTTCTAGTCAAAGTAAAAACTTGTATGAATCTGCCAGGCAGTGGTGGCACACACCTTTAGTCCCAGCACTTAGGAGGTAGAGGCAGGCTGATGTCTGAGTTTGAGGCCAGCCTGGTCTACAGATCTAGTACCAAAACAGCCAGGGCTACACAGAGATACCCTGTCTCAGACAAAAACAAGAGAACAATCAAGCAAACAAGCAAACAAACAAACAAAAAAACTACATGAGTAAAATCAATTCATATGTATAACAATATTTTCAAAAAACTTAAATTTATTTTAAACTGATTATATTTAGACAAGTTAGCCTTACAGCCCAAACTAAAAATCTAAAATTGATGAAGATGGTCTCAAACCATGCTATTTGTTATATTTTTATTTATTTGATTTTCCTAGATTATCTCTTATATTAGCAGCTGAATTAAAAAACCATTTCCTCCCAGTGTTATCATGGTGACCAGAAAATAATTACAAAACAGATGAGCACATTTAATCAAGTTAAAAAATAGGCTAAGACCTAGAAATACTCTTCAGACAAGGAACAAATGCTCTGGTCGTCAAATGAACAAAGACAACAGTGTAGGCTTCAAACAAAACAAAGAAGAAACAAGGACTCTGATTCCCGTGAAGCGGGGACACTGATGCGGTCACATGGAGAGGCTGACTGAGGAGGAGAGAAGCCATAAAAGCTGGCATTAAAATTAAATCCTGACTAACAAACCTGAACAGAGGGCATCAGAAGCAAAGACGAAAGCCGGGAAAGCCCAGACACAGAACCTTGACACCAAGGAGAGAGCTCTCTCAAGATTTGTTGGACAGCCCAAAACCTGGTTAGGATTTGATTTCTAGGACAGAAAAATCAGGAGGCACAGCAGAGTGTAACAGAAGAGCTGTAAGGAGTAATGACCTAGCCTGGGTAAGAGAGGGTTGCTTCTGGCAAATCTCAGCCGACACGTCTACCTTGTCAAAGACTTCCCCTTACCCACTCCTCTCATCCTACTCCATTCCCTGAGGACAGCAGCGAGTACCTGCAGATCTGGCTCCTTGAGACCTGAGGCAGGAAGAACTCGGGACTCAGGGCCAGCCTAGGAAACAGGGTGAGAATCCATCTCTTACAAGGAAACTCTAGTAAGTTTCCAACATCCAGCACTTACAAGAATGAACCACACCATTAATCACGCCATAATATAAAATCTACAAACATGGACAATAGCTTTGCTTTGACTCTGTAAATTTGCTCCAGACCCCGCCCCAGACTCCCACCATCAAACAGCCACAAAGAAACACAGTAAAGAAGTTCTCCAAATTAACAACAGACACTGGTTTTCACACCATCCATAATGAGTATTTCTGTGAATTTCCTGATAAAGAATGAACTGATCTAGACTTGAAGAGACTCAAAAGTTGTGCCTGTCAGAGAATCTCACGATCCTGAGGTAAAAAGCCTCAAATTACAAACTACAGACAACACTCAGTAAGTATTCCGAAAGCCAGTGAACACAGAACCAGTGTTACCTCAGCCTCTTTAACACACACATCTGTTCCAGCAAGTGCCAAGTGCCCTGTTATGTTCCTGACTCTGCCAATGAGAAGCATCTTTTAAGTCAAACTACGTAACGATTTAAGCGTTTTCCTCAGTATAAGAACGAGATGGTGGAGGCAGGAGGAGAAGGAAGAGGTGGCACCAGGACAGCACCGGAGAACCTGAAGGTGTTAACCAGGACAGCAATGAAGAGCTTCAGCAACTGAGATGCTGGGCAGCACTGGCCCTCGCTGAAAACAGAATCTGCTTAGATTTAACAACAGCAGCAAAAACTGCATCCCAGCAGGGTGCATTTTAAGTCATTCAAAACAAATCAATATTCAATACTAAACTAATTAAGAACTATTCTAAAAACTAAAGCTAACTATTACATTAAACCAGAAATGAAATTCTCTTAGAAATATGTAATCTCCACAACTTAAAATGTGACTTTAAAAAAGTTTGCCAGTTGTTCTATGATATACAGTGCATTTTCTTTATACATAATTATTATTATATACTATGTTAATCAACAGAATTCTAAGAAAAATGGTTTCTGAATTTCATTTCTGACTTCAATATTGACACTTAAATAAAAAAACAACGTAGGTTTTATACCATACCTATCCTTGATCTGTCTGGCAGCCTTGGAGCAAATCAGGGAGAAGAGAAAGAAGGTAGTTAGTGCTTTTCATGCAAGTTCAATGGCAGCGACATGCAAGAAAAGTTAGGATATAAACCCTGCAATAGATTAGTTCATATTCATCAAAAACATAAATTACAAGAAATCTATATAGTTCATGTAAGCTTGATAAAGTAATGTTAGGGCCAAAGAAGAATCCAGACCCCCATATCAATCACTGCAAAAGTAGGAAAATTTAATGTTTCAACCAGTTTCATGGAACTATAACTGTGGTTTTTTAAACACAAGATTCTCAAATATGCCTTCACTTTTATTCAGTCTGATATATTCTTCAACTAGATTTCCACATAACCCAATAGTTCTTATGCACATGAAAGTTTCCTTGCTAGCATACAAACTAGACTGCAACTCTAGAAGCCTGAGCTCCCAAGAATGAGTTCTAACAGTAGAGATGCACACAAGGATAGATGAGAGAAACATCTCTTAAAGGGAAGGTTTACAGAAGCTATAAACTTACACATACAGTACATATCTTCTGTTTTTGTTTTTAGAAAATGAAAATACAAGTTTAGAAAGGGTTCAAGATCATTACCTGGTACTGTACAGTCATAGAACAACAATGAAAACACCCAAAGCTGTTGCCTCTTTATATATGAATTAAATATAATATATACAACGAAAGATTTTCTTCCATGCTAACAAGCATAGTTTGAGATTACAGCTCACAAAGATGGCGCTTTTTGCTAGCATACATCCTGGTACATGGTTGAATTATAAATTAAATGTATAAAACATTGCTTCTGTTTCTTCTTTCAATCCTAGCATTGTCTCTACTTCCTAATGGCCATTTTTATACCCAGCCTCAACTATTCAGGCCTGAGTATCATTCTAAATAAAAGAACTGAGGTGTGAAATAGATTGCAACATGCTCCAGCTCCAGCATTACAAGGAATCAACGCTTTGACCTTGGGGTCAAATTACTTTACTTCTCTACTACAGGATTTGGGTTCTTAATGCTTTTAAGAACAAAAAAGCCCCTTTCACGGCCTTCACACTACAGCAGACCCAATGTGGTGGCTTGCTGACCTCCTTAGGTCATGAACCTAGTTTGACAGTCCCTTTTATAAGGAATGTTACATTAGTCAACTATTACACTGGTTTTGAAAAATACTGCCATGGCAGCTGGAACTGAAATGATTTCCATATAGATGTGAAATTCAGACAGGAAGAGGACTCTCCTCTGTACCCAGTACTTCTTTACATACAGAGGAAGCTTCTGTCATTACCCTTTCACTTCTCTCTTCCTTCACTCAACAGAGCATGATACCAGATTATGTGTTTTAAAGGCATTAACTCAGTGCCTCTTACTTTTCTCAGAAGTTTGCTTGGCTACAGAATATATATTGTGTTCTTCTTCCTCTGTGCTGTTAAGTGTCACTGAAACAGTCTTCGCCACCCCCAGTGATCTGAAACCTCTGCTGAGCAGACCTGGGTAGGTAAATTAATTCCAGGCTTAGTCAGCCTGCCTACCGACATAACCAAACTCTCCAGTACAGAGCAGGATTCGGGATCTTCTCAGCTTTCCTGCTTTATCTTATTTCCTGATGGCTCTGAACTCCCAGTCTCCTTCACATGACCCATCGATAGGAAGACCACTACTGACTCAACTTCTGTGCATCATGTCACATACCATACTGTGTGTGAAAACAACAGAAAAGGAACAAATGAGAAAGCAGGAAACCTAGGAAAAACTGCTGCCCCATGTGTTCATAGACCATATATACCAAACATTCTGTCCTCTGATTTAGATTCACATTTTATTTTACACGCACCGGTAGATGTAGATGAGGGATTATTCTCTACAAGAATCTAGAATGGTCCGACTTTAAGAAGTATCTTTAAATAGAGAATAAATTATATTTTTCTAGAAATTCTTCTTCCAAAGATAGCCATCTAAAAGTATACTTTACCATATACTTTCATTCCTCTGCTTTAAGTTCAAAAGTGATAATTTAAAAAAAATTGTATCTCTGAAATACTAAGCCTGGAATTTTCCAGACTTCTGCTCTATCATGTTTCCCTGCATCCGTATGACTCTGCCGGGTGAGAGCTTGGCCTCCTCTGGGGCTATGGTGCAGTGCAGAACTGGAAAGCCCCCAGGAAGCATGGCTACTTCTATCGACTAAATCCCGCTTGCCAACATGGCACCTCTGTGTTTGGATTGGAGATAGCCTCTCCTTCCTCTAATGTGTCTCATTCTCTCTTCCCTTCATCAGTTAACTTTCTTGGTTTGTTTTCTGAGACACAGTTTCATACTATAGTCCAGGCTGGCCTCAAACTCACAGCAATCCTCCTGCTTCAGCTTCTCAAGTACTAGGATGACAGGCTGATTTTTAAATTAATCATCACAATCCTTTATATATCAGATTTATGAACTTGTTACCCTAGGCCAAAATTACTTAAGTAGAACTGCAAGAGTAGAGGAGTGATTACAAATAATTATTCATAATTACCAACTAAATATAAACAAAAACAAACTGGATCTTTGCCTAACCTGTTCTTAATCTGCATTGAAAAGATACAGAAACCACTGTAAATGTATCCAGCATTTTGACTACCTTATCAATTCTATACTTTAAACACCCAGGGGCTATAGGTGTTGTTGGTAAAGTGCTTGCTAGCATGCATCCTGCCCTAAGTCTGAGCTCCAGCAGCTTAAACTGAGCATGATGGTGTGTGTCTGTAATCCCAGTCCTCAGGCAGTAGTAGTCAGAAGGATCGGGAGTTCAAGGCCATCTTCAGCTATGGAGAAAATTAAAGATACTTCGGGATATGCATAAAACCCTGTCTCAAAACAGGCAAGCATGAGCAACACTAAGACTAGGTTGTCTCCCTAAGAATTTACAGAGCAGTTCTTTTGATGCCGAGATTAATGCTAGGCTGTTTGGCAGTATTCACAAACATCACGGTAATGCTGGATATCCTGACTGTGGTTGTCAATATGGAACCACTGTCAAACCAAGATTACATTTACACTTGCTTCATTTTCAGGACTGTAGGTAACCTGGAGTACTTTTTCCCAAATAATTTTGCTTCCTGAGCCACAAAGCCCATGTCAAACCCACTTTCATGGCAGTGCCTTTGCTAAGGACATTCGAGTTGTCTGTGGTGGGAAGAACTAACTGATGCTTTCTCACAACAAGCCTGAAAAGCAAAGGGTGGTTCTCAGCTCGGTGCGGATGTGTGCGGATGTGTGCGGATGTGCCCTTTACATAGCCGGCCTCTTCCTTCAATGCTTTTCCTCGTGCCAGTTCAAATAACTCTTACTCCTTCTGCTTCCCTCTGAGCACGGTCTGTGGGCACGTGGGCTTCCTTGTCTCCGAGGAGGGCCCTGCTCCCGGCAGAGCCTTCTAGCCTTCCCTTTGCTACTCTGCTTTCCACAGACCCTGGTCGTCGACTTCCTTTGTATTTCCCGTCTGGCCGCTCAGGTCAGATCAATCTCTAGTTTTTTCTTCTTTAAATGTTCATGAACCTGGGGTTTCTTTTTTTATGTAAATCCAAAAGATAACCCATACCTTTTATGGTATAATTCAAAGTATTCATTTTGTGGCATGTGGCAGTATAGGTCACAAGTTACAGACTCCAGGATGTGAATAAAGTCCCTAATGTTTGATCTCTGGGACCTACTATCTCAGACAAAGACATTTTTTCATAATATCCCCTCCCCTTACAGGACAAAAAAATGAAAGAAAACAAAAAAAGAGAAAAATCTCAAAATGTTCTTTTTCCTTTAGGCAAAAATACTAACCTTGCCATGTAAGGAAGCAGAGGCAGGTGAATCTCTGTGAGCTTTAGGCCATCCTGGTCTACATAGCGAAGTCCCAGGCCAGTCTGAGCTACATAGGGAAAATCTTGTCTTGTCTGTTTTTTAAAAGACATTTGGAAAAGAACTAGTTACGTATATATTCATTCATATATTCATATTCTCTCTCTCTCTCTCTCTCTCTCTCTCTCTCTCTCTCTCACACACACACACACACACACACACACACACACATATATATATATATATATATATATATATATATATATATGCTTGTGTGTTCAATATTTTTCATAAAAGAATTATCTTTTAAAACATATGATCAGGGCTGGAAGAGATGGCTCAGTGGTAAATAAAGAGCACTTGCTGTTTCTTCAGAGGACCTGGGTTCAGTTCCCAGCACCCACAGGTGTTTTACAACCCCTGTAACTCCAGTCTAGACATCTGATGCCCTCTTCTAGCCTCTGAAGATACAGGACACATACACATATATGCAAGCAAAACCTTCATACACTTAAAACAAATGCATGCTCACCTAAAAGTAAATAGCCTAAAACTAATGTAAGTACAGTACTCCTTACAGCTTCTTTACAGCCAAACACATCTGTACAGTAGGAGACTACATTTCTGTGAGACACCAACACTCACAAATAAAAGGTAAAGGTCTACTGTGAGGTATGGTTAGTAAGTATTTCATTTATTTGTAGTTTTCAAAGGTAAAGTTTGCTTCTGCTTAAGTCCCTCTTTGCCCTGCATTCCTGACCAGCCTAAAGAAGGACTTTCTCCCAGCCTCAGTGTGCAGGGTGTTGACTAAACTCCCCGTCTCATTTCCTCTTCTCAATGCTCAAGAGACTATCACACCCGGAGCAGGATTCCAGGGGCAAGCTATTGTGAGTGAGAAAAGGGAAATAAGCCCCACTTTCTCTTTTCATCTGTGATCAAATGCAGAAGACATTGTTCCCCTTTCACAGTGCCTTGGAGCTATTATTCCATTGCGGGTACTCATGGGTAGGAAATCACTCTTTCCCTTTTAATCTGACAACTGATTGGAGGAGCTGGATAATTATATACTGAGTTGGAATTGTTCTGGCCAGTTCTTTTCATTGAAGAGTTCAAGGTTTGAATTCAGGGTAAGAAGAGGAATTTTAATTTTGACAGAGGATACAAGCATTGTTCTGCAGGCCAAGTACTAGTAATGGAGTAACCAGAGCTGGTGGAATCCTGGCTATTTACCTCATGATTTCACATACTTGATATTACCTGGCTAATTTACTTTTATCTCACATGAACTTTTCACATATATTTACTATCAACCAAACTTCTAATATTCAAAAAATAAGGTGAAGTATATTCTAGAATTCTATCACATTTATGCTGTTTTTTCTGTTCACTTTCAGATCATATGATCTGATAAATGGAGGCCCTTCAAATCCACATCTCATGCTAGGAACAGGAACATGACAATTTAAATAGTAGAATTTGAAGATAAAGAAGTATGAAAAGAATCACTGTATGGTTTTACCAAAGGCTATTTTTTGTTGTTGTTTCCAATTATATTAGCTCAACTTGAGGACTTTAATATGTTATGTTTAAAAATAGTGTGACTAAAAGAACTGTTTTCCCCAGCTTTATAAAAATTCACCACTACCTACTCATTGTACTTCAAAGTTATCCACACTATTTTGTCCATAAGCAAGCATTTGAAGTAGGCCTATAGAAACTTACGACCTGGCTCAGATATTGAAGAGCAGCTAAAACAAACTGCCCATAAGCGTATGAAAATGTGGCTTAAACTGAACATTAAAGAAAAACAAAATTAATCAATTCCTGACCCCAACCACAAGTAGATGCTTTAAATAAGTGAACATCTTGTATTTTATTTAGCAAACACCCCAAGCTCTTTACAGCATCAGAAATGACAAAAAAAATTTTTTAAAATACTCCTTCAGTATACTAGGATAGGGTTTTCTGTTTGTCTGTTCATGTACTTTTTGTTTTGTTTACCTTTGAAAATTCTTCAGGTTCTTTAATATCTAATGACCTTGTTGCAAATTCTAGTAGTTCTTCAGAGTTCTCGAGGGCATTGTTACATTGACTAAGCTGACTCTAGGGAGAAGCACAAGACCCAGGTTATCACAATGCACTTTCCTATAGTCAATCTTAAATATATGCTATAATAAATTTAAATAATTAGATGAGTATGCAAGCCATGGAGCTACTGAAGAAAGATAACTACCATTAGTTATATACATGACAAAACTGCCCTTTTTCTTATAATTTATCATAAACAGCTTAACCAGGGCTGGCAGGTTGGCTAGGTGGATGGAAGCATTTGTAGTCCAAGTACCATGTGAGTGTGTCCCACCATGGAAGAAAAGAAGTAACTTGAAAAGGTTGCCATGTGATACACACACACACACACACACACACACACCCTACACCCATCTCGCTCTTACATATGCTCACATGTAAATATTTTTAAAACTTAATTACATGAAATAAAAATATGAGTACAAAAGGAAAAATAAAGTAATTATAAGTAAGTGAGATGAAATTAACTTAAAGGTTCTTAGAGTGGTCAGAAAACTATAATATGTACTAAAATATCTACTTGCAGAAAGCAACTTTCTATAACAAAGACTGAAATTCTTGATAATGATTATTTAACTTAAGCTTGTGAATCAAGTTAGCACAGTCAAAATCCATTTGCACATGACTCGAGTATTAAAAATTATCTTAAATCATAATTTATAGTTAGAGATCAATGAAAACAACAGTGAAAAGGCAAAATACAGAATAGGAGAAAATATTGCCAAGTCATATCTGTCAAAGGCTAATATCCAGAGCTCAGGATTAGGTGTAAGGCTAAGCAGACCATGTGCTTAACATATACACGACCCTGGCTGGACTCAAAATCCCAGTACAGCCATGCTGAAAACAAAAACAAAAATACAGCTAGAATGCATAAAGAAAGCCTGTAACTTTAAAACAATAAATAAGTTATTTAATAAACAGAAAAATGAATAAAAATTTCTTCAAGGAAAATATATAGACATTAACAAGTGCATACAAACTGTTCCATCTCTCTCTGGTCACTAGAGATATGGAAATCAAAATCATATCAAAAATACAGATTTATATCTAAGCACAGTTGTACATGCCTTTAATACCAGCACTCAGGAGGCAGAGGCAAATGGATCTCTGTGAGTTCAAGGCCAGCCTGGTCTACAAGTGAAATTCAGTACAGCTAGATCTATATAGCAAGACCCTGTCTCCAAAAGAAAAAAAACCAACCAAATAAACAACAAAAAATGATTCATAGCCTTTACAGTGTCTGCCACCAAAGCACAACAAAGCAGCAGGAGGCAGATGCTGGTAAGGACAAGTGTTGTGCACAGCTGGTGGGATATCAGATAGTGCAGCGGTGAGGAACGGAGGGTTAGGCACCTCAGAAAACTCAAAGTGTGGCTGCCACACTGCCACACTTGACCACACACGTGGTCAGCACACTGCCAGCTGAAAAAATGGAAAGGCGTGTGTCTGACTGTCCACACTCAGTGCGGCACTGCTCACAATGCAGATGGAGAACGGGCAGCAATGGCATGGCTCAGAGGCCACACAGAGAACAAGCAGCGATGGCATGGCTTATAAAAATGTTACTCAGCCATAAGGAAGCCCCGGTTTGTGCTAGAGCAAGGACAGAGCTTGGGAACATTATGCTACAGCTGCAGTGGCGGCTAAGAACAAACGCTGTACAATTCCACTTGCATGAGACATCTATGTAATCAAAATAATGCAACAAATGGCACAGTTGCCAGGAGCTGAAAGGGGGAAGTGGGGACTGTTATTTTAGGGGTGAAGAGTTTCAGCTTTGTGATAAGACAAAAAGAATCCTGAGTTCTGCTAAACAACAGTATGGATCAACAAGCTATGCCTGAAAAGGGCAAGCAGTAAATTTTTGTTATTTTTAGCCATAACGTTTAAAAATATTAAAAGATATTTGTGACCCAAGCCAAGGTAAATACCACCCGGACAAGACTTATCTCTGCCTAAAGACCTCAAGGCTGAAGTGGAAGCCCACGTTCATGCAGCCTCGCCCTCACCACACCCTCACCTGTAACTCCTGGGACTTCCGCACTTGCTCCTGCTTGATGGTGCTAATCATGCTTTCTTTTACATCATCCAAGATAGAGTATAAACTATCAAATTCTTCATCTAATTCTGAAAGTATGTTGGAAGAATTTTCCTGTTTTTAAAAACATAATGAAGATTTTGTTGCAGAGTCATACAGCATATAAAAATTAAATACGTAAGCAAATGAAAGAATAGATTCATATCATAAACTACCTTACCCTAAAGGAGTGGTTCTCAACCTTCCTAATCCTGTGACCCTTTAATACAGTGTCTCATGGTGATCTGGAATCATAAATTATTTTGTTGCTACTCCATAACTGTAACTTTTTTACTGATATTAATAGCAATGTAAATATCTGATATTCATCTATTTCTTTAAGCAAGTCCTATCATTGGCATCTGCCTCACTGTGTGCAGTAAAAGAAATAGCTTGTTCTCCACTACTTTGCTTTTAATTGGCATTGGTAAACAGAAATGAGCAAGACTTTACTGCTTGCTTATACACACGGTATCAGATGTCCTGGACCCGACACATGCTTTCCTTGTGGAGAAGGCAGGGCTGACACCGGAAGCTATTTTACTGTTCCGTCCTTTGAATACCCAGCTGCGTGACGTTATACTCTGAAGTCGACTGTTATTTATATAGATATTACTTAGCAATTATTTGACTATACAATTTTTGATAAGAAATATTCATACCTGAACTCCTTTTAGTGTGTGATTTAGTGTATCAATGAAGTTCTGAATCTCATCATTCTTATTTGCCAGAGTTGAAATGATTCTTTGTAGAGCTTCCTAGGATTTAAAACAAAGTATTATCTTCTCAGAACAGAAAACTTTAAATCCGGTAACAACCACTCTCTAGGGAAACCTACAGCAGAGCACATTGAATAAGTTAAGGGGTCAATGTAAAGATTCTCTTTGTCTTCTCAAAGCCTGGGATTACACGCGATGGGCTATGTACCTATCCTCTTTTAAACTATGTGATTTCTAATACACAATGCCATCCCCTCAATACAGGTTACACTGAAAGTAATCAATGTAACCTTGGCTGGCCTAGAACTCACTCTGCAGACCAGGCTGGCCTCCAGCTCAAAGAAATTTGCCTGCCTCTTCCTCTCAGCAGCTAGGAGTAAAGGCGTGTGCCACCAGTCATGGCTTTATTTCATGTCAACAGTATTATTTTAAACAAAACACAGCCATGATGCTAAAGCAAATAGGAGCTTTTAATACAGTATCAGGGCATGAAGAATAAAGGTGAGAAGACATTGAAAGCCAATATATTTGTTTACAAAAAAATAAAAATACAAATTTTAGAAATATGAAGGGCTAAGTTGCAAATCTGCAACTAGAGTGGTATTACTTGACCACATGAAGCTCTCCAGAATAGCCACTCACTGCCTAAAACTAATAATCACTGTCCAGAAATGTGGGACCACAAGTGAGGAAAATTTTTACTGCTCACTTCTCAGTTTTTTCTTATTGGAGTACATTAATTGTACAAAATAATGGGCTTCAGCATGTTATTTTCAGATAAGTATGTAATCTAATTTGATATCTTCCCATTTAGTTAATTTTAATGTATAGTGGTATGTGTGACCTGTATTGCCATAGTGGACAGTATAGCTCTAATTGCTTAATAACTTCCCAAGTAATAATGAGGGAAAACTCAGTAAAAATCAAATGTAAGTATTTTTCCTGTATAACATTTCTCAGAAGCAGCTACCTCTAAGCACCTTCACGTTTAACTACTGGTAAAGCCTATAAAACTTCACAGGAGCCAGGCTCTTTCCAACATCTAGGACATGGATAAAGGGGTTATATATAAAGTACTCAGGAAACGAAGCGGACAATCGATGCAACATTAATGCAAGTTAAAAACAATCACAACAAATATCCAATTCTCACAGTCCCTGGAGCTAAGGAGGCACAGTCATCCCGGAGCTCAGGCCAAGGGCTCTCTGCTTTCTTCATTCACCCACACCACGGCTTCCCACCCTCATCCTTGTGCTATTTTAAAACAATACAATGAAGTTATGCCAGGAAAAGGACTACAGGCACCAAGAGCTAGGTTTGACCTGTCTGTGCTCTTCCCAGAAATAAGTTTACAGATCAGAATATATACATCACGCAGTCAGGACTCTGAAGAGGGGCAGGCACAGTCAGAGGGGCCACAGGGATTCTGAAGAGATGTAAAAAAGGAGATCCTAGTCTTCCACGTACGTATCAAAGTCAGGCCCTCTATGTATGTAAAGCAACACAGCCAGGAGTATGAACAGAACTACACCATCCTCTGGCTTTTACAGGAGGTGCCAAATCATACGATCTGGTTCATTCTGGTTAACAGACAGCTTCTAATCCTCATAAGGGCAAGTGCTTAGTCCTGCAATGTTCCTTAAAGACCTTAAAAGCTTAAAAATTGTCTTAAAAGCTGCTCCCCAGAGTAGCATTACTGGGAAAGAGTGGAATCGTTAAGTGGAGGCTAGTAGATCATAGGGGTGTGCTCTTGAAGGGAGGACCCCAATCTCTTCCTCTCTCCCATCTCCCCAGCTATGGAGTGGGTTCTGCGTCATCACATGACCCATGTCATAATGGTCCTCCCCACAGGAGCATTTGACCAAAAGGGTCAAAGATGACCAGAGACTAAACCCCATAAAACTATGAGCTCAAATTAGCCCTTCTCTTAGTTACTGCAATAGGGGAAGCTGCATTCATCCTTCCTACACGTGAAAGTGGAGACTTAACTAGCTGCCGAAGTTACACTGCTAGAGAGATACAGATGGGCTTGTCACAGTCCAAAGCCCATGTCCTCAACCACTTTGGAATACAGTCTCTAAACCCAATTAATTTGTGTCGTTTGGTATAACCATATGATGAACTTAATACTCCTTAGTAGTTGGCTTGTTAAGTTTTTAATGGCATAGATAATTTCTAGAAATTCCACAGTAGACTCACAATTGAACTTAAGCTCTGTTCACTGTCAAGCACCTGCAGCAAACTCAAGGGTGATTTAAAGATGCTGACACAGCACCAGAACAGAGTCAGAAGAATCTTCAAGAAGCCGTTAGTCTATGGAAATGGAGCGCCAGGTCCCAAGGGATGCAGCCTAACAGCAAAGTTTCAATGACCATGATCTGTGCATGCTCAATAAAAACTGAAGTACAAATGTAAAGCAATGTTTACAGAAGAGTAAATCTCTCTGAGCAAGAATACTCCAACACAGTTAGGAGCAAACTGTAAGAACTCTGGGGACAAATGCACATAGCCTTGGCTATATAAGCTATGAGCCACATGGACTTTTTCAATGAATACCTTGCTCGTTTTTTAAAAGCTTCTGTTATTTACTGAGTGCAGTCAAATATACCTAAATACTCCAATTTTTATTATGTCTTCAAAATAACTCTTTTTCTTTATTATTATTATTATTATTATTATTATTATTTTCTTTATTTACATTTCAAATGCTATCCCGAAAGTTTCCTATACCCTCCCCCCACCTCTGCTCCCCTACCCACCCACTCCCACTACTTGGCCCAGGCCTTGCCTTATGCTGGGTCATATAAAGTTTGCAAGACCA
>NC_034595.1:7744274-7745329 GCF_900095145.1 Mus pahari | reverse complement strand
TTCTCAACCATTCGATATTCTTCAGTTGAGAATTCTTTATTTAGCTCTGTACCCCATTTTTTAATGGGTTTTTTTGAAAATAACTCTTTTTCATCATTACAAGTAACCCGTCTGCTGAAAATAGACTTTCATAAAATAATGGTATCAGAGTGCAGCCTTCACCAGCTGCCGAGTTCTCATTCTTAGGGTAGTGCTGACCAGCAGAAAGTGTGAGCCAATCGAAGCCACATCACAAAAGCAAAAGAGAAACAGGTGAACTCACTTGTGGTACTTTACTTAACCTAGTATGTCTAAAATATCATTCTAACGTATAGTAAATAGTCAACCATTACATAGCCTGGTATGGTAACAAAACACTTGTAGTCCCTGCTACATAGGAAGCAGAGGCAGGAGGATTGCTTGAGTCCAAGAGTTCAAGGCCAGCCTGCATAGAACAACATGGTAAGATACCCTTTACCAACTATGCCTGCTCCTGTTTTTAAGAGCACATTACTAGGGGCTGGAGAGTTGGTTAAGTGACCTCGTTGCTCTTTCAGTGTTTGATTCAGAGCACCCACATGGTGGCTCATCAGCATCTCTAACTCCAGTTTGAAGGGATCTGAGGCCATCTTCTGACCTCAGCAGGGGCTAAGCACACATGTGCTACACAAAGTAGATTTTCCTTACGTGTTTATAGCATGCTGGATTCTTGAATCCTAAGTGCCATATGTGGATATAAGTGGAAATGGTCAGACTAAGTGTCTTTACCGGGGTTGATTTCTAAGTTTTTATTTGTGTAATTACTAGCACTAGAACATATAAAACACTATAAAGTTATCAACTCTCAGAAAGAGAAAGACAAAGATAAGAAATGGATGGATCTGGAGGATATCATCCTGAGTGAGGTAACCCAATCACAAAGGAACTCACTAGATATGCACTCACTGATAAGTGGATATTAGCCCAGAAACCTAGAATATCCAAGATTAAATCTCCAACACAAGAAAATCAAGAATAAGGAAGACCAGCACGTGGATACTTCATTCCTCCCCAAAACAGGGAATAAAATACCCATG
>NC_034595.1:7740231-7743787 GCF_900095145.1 Mus pahari | reverse complement strand
CAGGGCCAAGAAGTGGGAGTGAGTGGGCAGGGGAGCAGGGTGGGGAGAGGGTATAGGGGACATTCAGGATAGCATTTGAAATGTAAATGAAGAAAATATCTAATAAAATAAGTTAAAAAATATACTTGAATTAAATTTAAAAAGGTTTAAAAAAAAAAAAAAGAAAAAGAAATGGTGCAGAGGCATCACTACTCTCAGATCCTAAAGACTCTTAGAAACCACAACAACCAGGGAGAAATAAATGTACTCTGTGAGGAAAATGTACACTGATCACCACAAAGTAAAAACAGAAACTGACAAAATAAGACTGTACCCAGGGACAGCCTTGATGTGAGTTATCAAACCCAACGCCCCACCAGGATAGTGTCTATTTTGTATAACACTGTTTAATAACTCCAAAATAGTCATATTTAGATTCATCTGAAATTCTTCCACAGAGGCCACAGGCCCATGGAGGGTAGAAGGGGGTGTTGGATTCCTTGGAACTAGAATTACAGACAGCTGTAAGCTAGCATGTGCGTGCTAGAGACCAGCTACAGACCTCTGCAAGAGCACTGTGTGTTCTTAACCACTGAGACACCTCTCCAGCTCTGTGATGGCAACTTTTAATTGTCAATTTGACACAGTCTAGAATCACCTGGGGAGAAATCTGAAGGACTGTCTAGATTAACTTGGCCCGTGAGCATGTCTATGGAGGATTATACTGACTATCTTAACTACATTAATGAGACTTACCCACTGTGGGTGGCACACTGCCTGCGCAGGGTTAGTAACAGAGAGAGCAAGCTGACCACTAGAATATATGCTACATCAACTCAGTGCTCCCTGCTCTTGACTATGGATGTCATGTGACAGCTGCTGCAAGCTCCTGCTACCTTGACTTCCCCATAATAAGGGACTGTAAGGCCTAGAGCTGTGGTCAAATAAACCCTGTCTTAAGATGCTTTTGTCAAGGAATTTTTATCACAGAAACGAGAAAGGAATCTAACACAGTCAGTCAGCACATTATATACCGCAGAAGAAGCAAACTATTAGACCAATAACAGAGACCCAAAGAAACCAATGTGACACTGGCAGCTAATGCAGATACAATTCTTCTATATTTAATAACCTTAAAGTCCCCCGAGGACAGACTGCTGAGAAAAAGGGCCCAGCATCTCTGAATCCACCTGACCTTTTATCTATGTTATGGAGAAGCCAAGCGACTGCAAAGGACTCTGGTCAATAGCTTATACTTAGTGTAATGAACAAGTCCAGGTTCCACAGGAAGTCCTGAGAACTAAATTATAAAGGGCACCAGTGGCTTCAACCATTCTGCTCCAAGGGTGAAACTCACTAACCCAGGTTGGGATGATAGAACCACAGAAGAGCCTGGAGCACAGCCGAACAGAAGACAAGTTACAAGTATTAAGATGTACTTTAAAAATGCCTAAAGGATAATAACGTGAGCTGCATTTGAAAACTTGACTTTAAGACATAACTTGACAAGAGTTCTCCCTAGGGTGACAGGGCTCAGGGAAGAGGTGTGTACAGAGATGGCATGTGACTACTCTGGGGATGTGCTGGGTGAGAACAGGCTGAATAGGTGCCAAGGCAGCAGGGTCTTCATTTGTTTGTTTGTTTGTTTTTAAGTGATTTCTAAATATAACAGGCAACATGTCAGGGTAGATATAAATATGTTCTATATCCAACTACCTCAGTTGATCCCCCCCCCCCCGAATTTCAAATTTCATCAACAGTTAAGTGGAAAGTTTCGGTTTCTTTGGAGATTCAGTTGTGTCATGTGATATTTTTTCTGGAAACTGTCTTATGAGAGAATGTTCTGCTGAGGCAGACATGTGGGAGGATGGTTTGTTGAGAACAGACACTTGGTGTTTTTTCTGGAAGCTGCCTGGACAAAGGGAATGTGATGTTTTGCTAGAGTGGATGCTTGACAGGACACATGATATTTGGAAAGGATGTAATTATATCCCAACAGACAGCGGGGCACTGCTGCACTGGTTCACCTTGCCCCTCTTTGCTGGTCCTTGTTGGTCTTTGCTGGTGATGCTGTGGCATTGGTTCGCCTTGCCTTCTTCACTGGTCATTGTTATGACGTGATAGAGAGAAAACGCACCAAAGCGCTTCTCATTCCGGCAGCGTCTGACCACTTCCACAGACTCGGACCGCCTGGCAGAACCTTGCTGTGTCTTCTGGATCAAACTGCTATTGTTGATTCACGAACAGTGTGAGTGGCCTGAGCTACCGCTGCCGATCTGTGTGAACTGAACTTCTGTTATCCTGACAACGGAGATTGGAATTGCCCAAAAGAACTATTTCTAGGCAGGTCCAGACCCCCTTTTGCCCTAACAACCTTTCCTATCCACTCTCTCTGGTGTGTGGTGGGCTAGAAGTGAGGTTAAAGCGTTTAAAAACCCTTATTAAAGTAGGTTTTGAAAACCTGAGCCTGCAAATAGTTTTCATAATGAGAACATAAATGAACTGATGAGAGTGGGGCAGAGGTCAAAGCCTGATGTTTCCACCAGTGTGGTAGACACCGTGCCGGGCAGCAGGAGACCTGGAGCTTTCAGGCAGGAGCCTTTCCTCTGAGCCCCAGTGCACTCCCTACTTGAGATCTCACTTGTATGTGGCAAAAGTCCTTCAAAAGTCAACTTGTCATCATACTCTTCCGTCACTGACCCATGACCATTCTTGTGTTCTACTTCCATAAAGGGCACTGCAATCCAAAAATCCAAAAACTGCACCTTCCAACATTTCCTCCCCTCTGATTTATATATAACCTGCAGACAGCCACCAAGTTCTACTATTTTTATGTCCTAAATAGTTCTAGATAGTGACTAACAATCCTAGTACAAGTTGCTATCATGTCTCAGTCTATTGCAAAGCCCATGCTCAACTTTCTTTCCAATGTTTTTACTTTTCAATTAAAGCAACAAGACACCAACACACCTCTCAGCCACTTCTCAGTGCTTCCTCTATAAAGTAAAACACTCTCAACACAACATCCAAAGCCCACCTGGTTGTCCATGGCCTACCTTGACTGCTTCAATTTATAACAACTGTCTTGCTCTCCTCTCAACTGTGCAGACTGTTTTTGAGTTTCTCCAATAAGGGCTCTTTCCACCTTGGCGCCCTCACATTCCTAACTACAATTCTAAGACATACACAATGTACTGGTTAAACAAAGATTACAGGATGAGCACTGTGGTGTTTGTGATAGTATCCAGGCTCCTGATGAAGAAAGGTACTCACCATGAAAACTGTTCATCTGCACCACGGAAATCTGTCTGCGTGAAAAGATGCCTAAAAGGATCTGGGAACTCTCGTCAGATAACAAGCCTCGAGTTACCTTCCAAAAATTAATGGGTATCATGATAAATATAAATAGATAAAGGCCATACAGAATCATTGGAGCTTATTTAGATAACTGTGTTGCATAAAGCTTCAGGCAGTGGTAAGGGAAATTCTTTTTTTATATATATATTTTTATTATTATTATTATTTTCTTTATTTACATTTCAAATGCTATCCCGAAAGTTCCCTATACCCCCCCCCC
>NC_034595.1:7738281-7739961 GCF_900095145.1 Mus pahari | reverse complement strand
GCATCCACTTCGGTGTTTGCCAGGCACTGGCATAGCCTCACAAGAGCCTGCAATATCAGGGTGGTAAGGGAAATTCTAAACAGGCTACAAAAGAGACTTATAGATGCCAGTTATGTCCGGTCTCGACAAAACCCACAGAGCAAGTGTCTCCAGAGATGTGCTCTTAGCTGCTGTGCGTGGTCATGCAGCACAGTCACCAAAACACAGAAGTCTATGTCATAAGAATCAAGCTATCAATTATTTGACTGTGAATTTAGAACAACTGCTAAGTCAGCAATAAAAGGGGGGTTTCATACACTCTGGCCAAATACAACTGCCACCATTTCCAGACTGCATCACTGTAATCTGGGATGTACAAAGCCTAAAACACTTCCTTTGAGGTAGCACAACTTATGTTTACAATCACAATGAATTGTGAAGTAAAAGCGCACTCAATAGACTAGGCAGTGTACAGTAACACTTTCATACTGTCAGAGCCAAGGCCAGCTTGAACTCCTTACGTCTTAGTTCAGTTAGTCTTTTCAAGATTCTTACAGACGGCATTGGAGTCAGTGGTTAGGGGCACTGGATGCAGGCTCAGTTTCTAGCACCCATACGACTGCTCGGAGAGATCTGCCACCCCCGTCCCAGGGAATCACCACCCTCTTCTGGCCTCCTCAGGCATCAGGGATACATATGCAGCACAAACATGCATTCAAACAAAGCAGCCATACACATCTTAAACGAAGAATCTTTTAAGATACTAATATTATCTTAATTTTCCAAAGATGGCATGAAGAAGTTCAAGTAGCTCTTCTAGAAGCTCAGAATTAATATGCCACAAGGCAGGATTCAGATGAAAACAGTTACTATTAACTATGGCACTGTGCTGTCTGATAAGGAAGCGATCAGAGGTTCATGAGAAGGGGTCAGAACATCTAAGAACATCACAAACTTACTAAGGGTGTAAGGGTAAACTTACAAAGTTACTAAGATTGTGCTTCAAAATTACAAGAAAAACCGCTGGAACTGACAAGCAGGTACTGCACGCACCATCTACAAAGGGACGGGGCCTTCCGTTTCACACATGGCTGGTATGTGACAGATCATTATGGCAGAAAGGCTGAACAGAGGACTGCTCACGGCCATGACCAGGAAGCCAGAGAGAGAAGTGTGCAAAGTGGGGTAAGTCCACTAGCCTGAAGACCTCCCACAAGGCTCTCACCTACAGTGCTGACCACTGGGGAACAGTCTTTAACACAGTGCTGTGGACGACCTCCCAGACCCAGTCCACAGCACCCTGCATGTCACTCATTCGTAAACTGGAATCTACAATGCTGCTGCTCACCACTTTGAACGGCATTGTTCTGACTAATGTGCTCCAGAACATCTGATAACTCCAATGCTGAGGCTTAATTTAGCTGCAGCCAATAGCAACAACAACAACAACAACAACAAAACTGCCAACTTGGGCTACTTATCTAAAACCTACCCAGTGTAACAAGCCCAACATGATGATTCATTAACTTCCTGATTTTTAGAACAAATGACCTCAAACCATCAGGTCCAAACTTTCTCTTCTATCATCAATCATCCATGTGGCATGATTAAGAATTACTGACACAGCCGGGCATGGTGGCGCATGCCTTTAATCCCAGCACTTGGGAGGCAGAAGCAGGTGGATTTCTGAGTTCGAGGCCA
>NC_034595.1:7717765-7738268 GCF_900095145.1 Mus pahari | reverse complement strand
AAAATTACTGACACATGGGCTCTTCCATCAGCATCTCAGACCAAGAGACTTCTGGGACAAATTCTACATTCATATTTATAACAGGACATACAAAACTAGAATCACTGGGAAACCACTTCTGCCCTTGCAATTTAAAGAGGCTAATCCTTTCTTCAGACAGATCATTAGTTAGCAGATCCAATGTCAAGAGTAGTTTTAAAAAATCATTATCAGGGCTGTCAACAATTTATGGTTGCATAAAGATTTCAGAAGTTAATTTAGGTCATGCAGCTATCAACAGCCCCAATTCCAATCCAGGCACTTGTTTGAGGAGCGTCAGCTTTTACACTAGTGTAAACTACTACCTCTATTGGGGCCGCAGGACAAGGTTGTGGTAACCTTGGGGGTGTGTGTGTGTCAGCGAATCCAGCTGCTGCCAGAATGGCACCTCTTGTATCACTTCATACCTTGGTTCTCATCTGAATTAGGTAAAAAGACTTGACTATTAGAAGGCCTCACCTAGCAGGTAAGCTAAGACAGTAATTCTTACCAGGTGAGCATAGCTACTGCAAACATTAACAAGAGTGTTTGGTTCAGGCATGATGCAAGAAGATAAGAAAGGAGAACTAAGACGTCAGGGATCTGCAATCATACACTAGCTAACTGGCGGGGAAGCCCAGTGAGCAGCTGTGAGTGGTACTAAGTGCAAATGTAAGATTGAATTGTTTGAACCAACGATCAATACTGGTCATCTAACTTACCAACTGGGTAAGTTACTAGTAAATGAACTGGCAGGATGGAGCGTGCCTTTCTATTCTGAACTGGGTAAGTTAGGGGTCAGAAGAGGAGGAGGTAGTCTCCCTCTAGGAGTCAGGGGATGTAAGCGTGTGAGAGACTAAAGAGGTTTTAACCATGCAGAGAACTGATCCACTCAGTGGTGTCAGAGGTGAGATGGAGCCAACACTCCCTAGAGCACTGGGGGAAAGGCTAAGTAAACATAAGCTTATGGTGAGCTCTCTTTAAGTCTTTATTGTAAATGTCCCATAACGGTTTCTTTTCTTTTTATGGCAATGAGTTAAGCTACCAGGAGCAGCTGTTCAGGTCTTTGAATAGCAGTGCACAGCCTTCCCTTATGCCAGGCACCCCTTCCGTGGCAACAGGCCAGACTGCCCTCATGGCTTGGCTGTCTTGGATACTTCACAATTACTGTGGGAATGCTCGGCTGCAAGGGTCAATACACCTAAAGCCAGGCCTCTTGCTCCAGGAGCCTTTTTCTCCAGTCACAACCACTTCAGACAACCTGGCCTGGCCTTGGAAAGCTTTGTGCCAGGATAACAAACCTTGCTAGGTGAAGGACAAGCAAGCGCCTCCTGGGCAGTGAGCGGTGAGGCTGGAAGCTGGTGTAGCGACTGGCATGAACACGCTCCTTCATTTGGATGTCACACCCTCCTCTCCACGGTATAACCAAGCTGTCCAGCATCCTCCTGGGCTACCTCCAGTGCTGTAACTCTAGGCCCTGTTCATTTTTCTTCTTTCCCGATGAATCTGAAGTAGAATGGGCTGAAATGGTAGCAGGAAAAACAAGCGATAGCCCTCAGTGGAGGTAGAGTGGCTGCCACTCAGCAGCAACATCAAGAAGATAGTGATGGTCCAGACAGCAACAGGAACAACAGTGGCAAAAGTAAAGGCAGTAGACGATAACTGGTGACAGAAATACAAAGAGTAGAAAGGTAGGTGGTGGCCAAGACTACAAACACCATTCTCTTAGGCATGCCGAAGAGCCTCCAAGCCTTGAAGGCTAGGGCTTTGACACCTAACTCATGCCACTACGGAGTCTCACATCCAAGCACTAGACATGTCAAAGTGGCTGTCCCTGACTACTAGTGGCTGCTGTTCTCACTAGCTACTACTTAGAACTGAGGCTCTGACTGGTCGGGCCACTCCCGATCGGAGCCCTGGGGCAGTAAGCTTCTTACCTGACCTTTCTCAGCTAGGTGGCTCTGGCTTCTAAGGCCTGGGGTTATAAAGCTCTAGTTTTCAAGGTTTGGAGCTAAAAGCCCCTGAGTCTGATTGCCCTGTATAAGCAAGCCTTGGGGTTCAAGGTCCCAGGCCTGACAACAGACTAAGTACTAGTCCACTCCCCATGGCCATCTTAGTAGAGCAATGACACCCCTACTGGCAAACAAAACAAAACAAAACAAAAAACTCCACCACCTCCAATAACAAACCACTTAGCTAACAAGCAAACCAGGGGTCAGGGAGGCACAAGGAGAACCTAGATGGAGATGCTCAAACACTGTGGGTAGTAGCACTGACCCCTACAGCCCTTTGTGTATTTATTTATAACTAACATTTCCTGCAATAAAACTTGTACTATTTGTATTTATAATCTAGCACAGGTACATAGACTGGCTATGCTAAAAATTATATTTAAAAAATAAATAATTATATACCAAATTTAAATTGCTATCAATTTAAATTGTTGAGGCTGGGAAAATCAGCCGAGGTGAGAACACAGAGAAGGCTGCTGGCAAATCCACCTGCTTCAAAGTATGGCCCATGTGGAATACCCATCACTACAGCCAGCATCCAGTACGTGCTCGCTGCACGGATGATCCTGTTGATATTCAGCCAAGCACTGCAAAGAGGCATTGTGTTAAAACTAAAAAAAAAAAAAAAAGCCTGCTTCATTACTGATATTTAGAAACTGCCAAGTTCAATTAAAAACACAAAGGTGCTTATATATGAGCATAGAGTGCATGGGCACTCACATGGTGTTCATTTCTGTGGCACTTCATGGCCTACAGCTCTACTGAGAGGCAAGATTCCCACCCCTCCCTCCAAGAAGAGAAAGAAAGAAAGGGGGAGGAGCTGCTGACGCAGGACAGAGATCTTACCTGACTCGCATGCCAGATTTCCTGTCACTTGTACTCTATACCATGCATCGACACTTCACTACACTGACAAGTGTCTAAAACAAACCAACAAACCTGACCTCTGTACTGGGGTTTGTCCCTAGTAACATTTTATTTGTCTTAAAAAATCTATTTTCTTTTTAATTATGTGTATGTGTGTGGGGAGGCGCACATGCATGCAGGTGCTTGTGAGTCACCTGATGTGGGTCCTGGAATCAAACTCTGGTCCTCTTGCAAGAGCAGGAAGGGCTCTTAACTGCTGAGCCATCTCCCCAGTTCCTACCTGTTGGGACCTAATATTTTTACATTTTAATTACCTTAATTGTTTTAGTATTTAGAAGCCAAGAATACAGGCCTGAAGAGAGGTAATGAAAAAGTGTGGAATATGGAAAAAAACAAAATCAAAAAACCAAAATCAACCTGGTTTGAATCCAGACTGCCACTTGCTAGCCGAGTGACTCTGTGAACCATGAGAGAATTCTGCTGTGAGAGTGTAAAGTAGTCTGACACAGTAATGTATGCACAACACCCAACTTCTAGTCTTCTTCACTTCCCTTGAGAAACTTTTTCTTTTTTAAATTGAAAGCAAGTAGCTAAGGGACAAGGGTCAATCGGAGAGCTATGGCCACCCAACTGGATCTGGGGTGAGTCTTGCAAGTATCAGGGTTTAAGAGGAAACAGGTGAGACAAATGCAGACGTCCCCAGGCTTGTTTTACCCTGTAGTATAAAGGAGACCTTTCAGTCCCTAGCCAGGTAGGAAGAACACTCAGAAAAGCAATGGGGAAGGCATTTAACAAAGCACGCTCCTAACTGCACCCTTCCTCTGCCCACCCTCTCACCCCCACTGCTGTAACAAGCACCTTTCCTAGAAACAGAAAGCCTACGAATGCCAGTGATCTGCACCGGAATTTAACTTGCACTACCATATTCAAAAGAAGTACCCAAGAGGCACAACTGTCTTATTTGTTTCAGTGTTTTCTCTGAATGTGCACATTTATTTCATCAGGTAAAGAAACCTTCGAGATTTTATCTTAGAACCACTTAAGGGCATATTCAAAAGGTTTGGGGATCAAACAAAACCACCTATCCAGAACACATCCTGCTCACAAAAGTGTCCCAGAAACTCTACATAAACAAAATCCCTCTGTCCATTTCTAGGAGATAATACTGCTTCTGTATCCTACAGTATGCCTTACACACCCACAGCAACTTCGTCTTCTTCCTCTACTGAAATAGAGCATCTGTTGCTAACAAAACACTGAAGTCGTTTCCACAGACAAAAGGAAAAAAAAAGTGGCTGGGGAAGCTGACCCATGTGCTGAGCAGCCAGCATCAAGCTTCTGTAAGACACCCAGTTAATGTCTTTATCATAGATTGCCTGACTCACAACTCTTAATCCTCTTTGTATTAGGACTTAACAACTGTCTCTTGGCACCACCAACTGAAATAATTTCTTAAAGATAAACAAGTAGAAAACACACCTTGAGGAAGTCTAGAGTGGATCTGAAAAGGAAAGCGTGATTTGGAAAGCGTGATTTTGAGGTTTAGCGTCTGCGATTTAACAAGAGCTCATAGATAATACTGTTAGGTGGTTTTCCAGAAATGGACACAATCCTCCTAACTCTTAAAAGAGACTGCAGTGGATATTCTATTTTATAGATGAAGAAGTGGAGACTCTTGGCAAATTATCCAAGCTATGATGGCCCATAAACAGTATGACCAGAGAGCTGGCTCCTCTTAATAACTCACAACCCAAATTCCCCAGGCCTCCTTTGCCACTTACAGCATGTCACTGCTTTCTTCATAGACCCGGGTACCATTTCTGCTACCATTTTAATGTGAACATTCTATCACAGGAAATAGTCTGGAAATCTCATGCTACAGGTGCACTACTGTCTTAGGTAACAAACAAGAATACCCAATTAGTTCATTTGTAGCTAGTAACTGACTCTGCAGCAAACCACAAGAAAATGAAGCTCAGATTGACAGCACAAGCGCTGATTACAAACATTAGACCTAGATATCCATTGGAAGCCATAGCACAAGCTCTCTTCACTAGGAAGACTGCTTGATACCTCCAACAAAATTTTAATATTGAAAAGTTGGCTTTTCAGAATTATCCAATATGATACATCAGCACCAGTAAGAACAGCTAACTCTTCACTACCTCTGGGAAAACTACATACGGTATCCTGTGGGTGCACAAACACACTGTCTGAGATGAGAACAACCTGGTTGGAACCAGGTCTGTCCTTATAGAACTCACGTCGTCAAACACTTGATTCCTCATTGTCCCCTGATAAGTTGATCTACATTGAGACACTTTTAGCATTTTACCATGCACGGACTATTTTAGTACTAATTATTCGTAAACTTGAAAATACTGTTTTCCAAATGGCGTTTTTTATCCAGTCTTTCTAAGAGTAAATTCTTTTCTTATTTCTACAGAACAGAAGGTGAAAGAGACGAGTGTGCTCTACGTACAGGTAGCAAACATACTGCACCCTGAAACTCATCTTTCTGGATTCTCCAGGCACTTGCTCTTCCTTTTGACCTTTGCTAATGCCCACTTAAATATCACATGATGACTTTCCTCTAATAAGTCGTGCAATGTTTTATAAGCTTAACAGAATGCTTTAAATGTATACACACTCAAAATACACATTCTTAGACATACTAGTAATCTCTTTAAAAGATATTATAGTATAGTTGTGGAAATAATAATTGGATGTACCCAAGTGGGTTTCGAGGCTAGCACATACAATGGAATCTTGTGCATTACAATAGTAAATGCTTAACACCTCACATAACTCCCAGTACTCCTCAGGAAGATGAATTCAGGTAAAAATTGCAGTTTTTCCATAAGCCTTTCTGGCACTTTCTATGCAATAATAAAAAAGATTGGCCTCTTAGAAATGCCCTTGTTTTCCTTGCTGCATTATTAATAATACTTGTGTTTTTCTTTCCTATACCGTAATGTATTGCAATTACACTATAACATAACAAAGATAGCAAGGTGGTTTATTTTTTATGCAGGAATTACTATTGAATATTAAAAATTCAGTTGCAACTGTATTCAGTACACTATTTTCTTAATTTAAAAAGGCTACTCTGTAGCGCTTTCCTTAAACTTGTTCTCAAAGTATTAAACATTCCGAAACAAGACCACTGGGTAACTGACCAGCCTCACCAACTGAAGGACGAGGGTGGGGCAGCGGCCCTGGCAACTGCCTTTTTCCTCAATTAGGTAAACACGGAGATCTGCTTATAAATAAACCACTAGCAAGGCAGTGGGCAGAGATACAAAGGAGATTCGGTCCCCGGACCTACAGAGCAGAGACCGTGCTGAAGACACGGTGGAAGAAAAGAGATACCAGCTTCCTCCCGCGCGGGCGGGCGGGGATCCCCCCCCACGCGAGGCTGAGCCTTGGTCCTCACTCCAACCGAGGAGGGACCCACCCTCGGAGCACGCCGCGGGCAGCGGGAAGAAAGGGGCCTAGCGCCCGCAGAGAGCGGTGGAGACCGGGGTGCGGCTCGCGATTTCCTCCCCGCAGTCCCCGCTCTGAGCCAAGAACAGGACAGAGGTCGTCCGGGGTCCCGGGAGCGGCCATCGCTCCCTGCGGACGCTCAGGTCCCGTCGGGTCGGGTCGGGTCGGGTCGGATGGGTCCCAGGCCCGGCCTCGCCCTCCGCGCCCAGCCCCGCGCGCCCCGCCCACCCTCTCGGCCGGGCGCTGCGCCCCCGCTTACTTTCTGCGAGTCCATGGCTAGGGACTAAGCCCTCCGGGCCGAACCTGTCACCGGAGCTGAGTGAGAAGCCCGAGGAGCCTTAGAGACCCGCTACCTCCGCCGCCGTCCGCGCCGTCCCGTCCCGCAGAGATCCCGCCCGTCTGCGCCCAACCCGTGCGCGCCGCTGCCGAGCCGCGGTTGCCAGGGTGAAAGGGCGGCCCGCGGGAGGGTGGGGTGCGAGCGCGCCACGCATGCGCATGCGTGCGCCGACACCCGCACCGGCGGAGAGGATGGAGCGCTGCCTGTCCGCCTGCGTCTTCCTTCTTCCTTTTGCAGCTGCTTCTTTCCTTGCATCCTTTTTCCTGTGCCAACGCTGCGGGCCTTGCCATGAGCCATTGGGCACCCAGCAGCCAGGCCGTGCGGAGGGCCTGGGAGCTAGCTCTGTCCAGGACGCATCCCTCACCTGCAGCGTCTCTCCACTTAGCCTTGGTAGGCCAGGCCCAATGATCCAGCTGGAATAAACACGCTAGGATGGAGAGGCCACGGAAACGTGGGGAAGGGTCTTCATGGGGCGTGGTGGAAACCTTAAAGGGCTCTGGGACAAGGGATGGAAAGAAGTTACAGATGCATGGGTATGGGACCACATGGGCTTTGTTGCCTAGTCAACCTTGCCCGACTAGTACCTTGCTACCTTGTGAGCAAGTCTTTCTCCGTGATCCCGTGTCATCTATGAAATAGAATGAATGCAGACCTCGCGGAGGACTGTACAGCTTAAATCCTGTGTTTGAACTCCCCAGAGCATGGATTAAATGAGAGTGGGACAGCACATTAGAATCTGCTTAGGATGGCTGGAGCTGGCCGTGCAGACCAGAACGCTTGGGAAGAAGATTTGAAAAGGTTCTCCAGAGAGGCAGGCTTCTTCTCCACTTAGGTGACTCAAGAAAGAGTCCTCTGGGTGTTCACATCCTAATGGAATAAAAGGGAAACGAGTATGAATGAGCGTTAGGACCCGGTTCTGCCCTTCTACACAAATCCTCAGTGAAAAGGCCTGCTTCTCAGAGAGCTTACAGTCTAAGGTGGGAAATGACAATACAACCCAGGAGGCTGTTAGAAGAAAAGTTTGTAAGAGAAATCAGGAAGGAGGGACATAGATCAATGGGTAAAGCACACATGAGGACTAAAATCTGTATACCCAGAACCTGGTTCCCACATAAAAGCCAAGTGACCACAGACACACAACAGCACACAGGTGCCCACACATTGTAATAACCTCGACCAAAGCACACACGTGAAAAAATTAACAAAGGAGGAAATTGCATGATGTAAATGGAAGAAATGAAGTAAACAAATAAATTGCACAGAGTTAATAGACTCCGAAGAGGTAGGGTTCAATTTCCTGACATTACTCAGGAATGACCTGGGTAAGGGTTATATGAAAGAGTTTGAGAAAGAATATCTAGTCAGAAGGACAGTTAAGAATCAAGGCCTTGAAGAGGCATGAGCTGTTTTAGATGAATCATATTTATACTTCAATGTCTTATGTCTACTAGAGTCTTTCCAACTACACTGTGGTTTCTTAAGACCAAAACTTCTTTTACCATACCTGTATTCTGACCTTAGCAAAGGGCAGACCACACACTGTGCACTGAATAGACCTTTTTAGTTTGTTTGTTTGTTTGTTTGTTTTGCTCTGCTTTCTTTTTCCTGGAGATAGGGTGTATAGTCCTGGCTATTCTGGAACTCGCTCTGTAGACCAGTCTGGCTTCAAACCCAGAGATTCTCCTGCCTCTGCCTCCTGAGTGCTGGGATTAAAGGAGTGCACCACCACCATATGACCCTTTCTTACCTGAACAGAAATGCAAGGAATAAGATAAAAGACACAAAAGGAAACCAGGGTTTAGATCGGGCAAAGCAGACAATGCTTGCAGGCCTGGGAGTAAGGAGAGGAATGTCCAGCTTCACTCCTGCCTGCCAAAGGGAGGCTGGCATGCAGTCCTTCAGAGGAGCCAGCTCTTGATATCAAGGGAAGGGACTCTGCTAGCCAAGCCCCCTCAATTATATGGGGGAGACGTGACAGAAGCCAGGTATCCAACCACTAACCCAGGGCTGGTAGCTTGGAGGGCCAATCTCAATGCTGAAGTGGAGTCATTTTCTATGGCTGAGAAATGCAGCCCACAGGGGAGGACATCAGAGGTCAAACCGCCACCCTTGATTGACACCGTGGACCCATCCCAAAGGAAGGAAAGAACATTTGGTCTCATCTCCAAAGTTTCACATCACTTCCACCACAGGGAATCTCCTAGGCATGGTTTCAGTGACAGACACCACCACAACTGCAAGAAAGTGGGTTTGGGAGACACAGTCACCCTGCAGTATGATCACCAGACTGTCACAGAGCCACACCCTAGGAGCTCATTTCTGGCTCCTTACCCCAGTTACTGCAGCTCTTTCCTTTCAGGCCAGCCAAGCAGCCTGTGGATTTTGACAACAGCTGTACCCCATTTGACTTCTGTTCCCAGCAGATCTCTGGCTCTAGTTTGACGTCTGGCTTCCTAGGACAGCTCACCCATGACCAGTTGCTAACCTCGTTCTCAGCAGCCAGTTCCTTTGGGCTGTGATCTGTGTCCCCTCCAGCCTTCAAAGTTCTCTCACTACACTCCCTCACCAAGCCAGGCAGTTAGGCTACAAACCTGCCCACTGAGCCTTTGGACTACAGGCAAGCCGTTACCTTTCATGTACTTAT
This sequence comes from Mus pahari, assembly GCF_900095145.1. Lineage (NCBI taxonomy): Eukaryota > Metazoa > Chordata > Mammalia > Rodentia > Muridae > Mus > Mus pahari. Next base: position 7,728,904 of record NC_034595.1, on the reverse strand, counting down.
CTTGGCATACCAAATCAGGTTAGGAAATGTTTTAGAGTAATGTTATTTTAAAGCAGTTCTTAAATCTTGACCTCAGGACTGACTGCATCAGCACCATCTGATAACTTCTTAAAAATGCAAGTTCTCAGGCCTTTTCCTCAGCACCAACAAAACAGAAACTCCAGGGTCAGGTCCAGTAACCCATTTTAACCAGTTCTCCAGATGGTACTAATGTAACTAACCCTTGGGAACCACTGAGGGGAAGAAAACTGCTTTTTAAAGGGGGGGCAAGGGAAGCTGGAGAGATGGCTTAGCAGTTATGAGCACTGGCTGTTCTTCCAGAGGACCTCCGCTCAGTTCCTAGCATCCACATAGCAGCGTACGACTGTAACTCCCATTTCTAGGCAATCCATTGCCCCTCCCTGACCCCTAAGGACACAAACATACAAGCAGGCAAAACACTTGTACATATAAAATAAAAATAAAAAAGTCCTAAGAGAACAAAGGGGCTAGAGAGATAGCTTTGTTGGTAGAATGCCTGCCACTCAAGCATGAGGACATAAGCTTGATACCTAGCACCCACATTAATAGTGTGGGGTATGGTGGCATGCTTGTAATCCCAATGCCAGGGAGATAGAGATAAAAGGATACCAGGCACTCCCAGGCCAGCCAGCCCAACCTACTCAGCATGCTGCAGAATTAGTGATCCTACCTCAAGTTTTCAGTGGAAAGCAATTAAGCAGGATGCCTGATATCAACCTTTGGTGCCCACAATCGTGGTACACAGATGCACATGTAGCACCTGTGCATACCTGTTGCACACAAACGTGATACTCACACTTCAAAGGAAAAGGGACAACAGGAATAATGATATACATTATTAGTTTCCAAATGTGAGCTTGTGGTTCTGAGACGTGCATGTAGTCATGGCATCAGCTCCAGCTGATGAGTGGATTAAGTGGAACAATTCTGGTCAGGTGATTAGCTGTGTCTGACATGTGATAAACATCCACGACAGCACCTGTGCTTAGTATCGCTTCTCATCTATAGACACCTAATTTTGTGCTTCCTGCATCCTTCTAACGAAAATCCAGATTCACCCCCACCCTGCAAGCCCTGGAAGCCCTGGGCACTCAGTATCTGACAGCAGCTCCTACAAAGGAGAGGTTGGCTATGCCCTGGAGGAGGCTGGTGGAGAGGCGGAGCAGTGCTGAGCGGTGGCCTAGCTCACACTTAGAGAGCCCTAAGGCACATAGGAAAGCAGCAGGCATAAACCTGAATGGTGAAGAGCCAAAGGAGCGGTGAGAAGCACAAGTCAAGTGCCAGCTCACAGCCTCCACAGACACATGGCACGGGTACAGTCACTGACTTCTGTCTCTGGGGTGTACACAGGAAATGATGTCACGGTCTCTGGTCTCTAGTATCCCACTGGTAGAATCCACTCCCGCTGCTGGAAACCGTAGGAAGATAGGTTTCCTCTCCAAGTGTCTAGAGTCCTACAGATACTTGCTGACTGGATTTGAGACCTGTTCCACTGAAGGTGTATATACCCGATAGTGTACACCTGGTAAAGCCAATGGCTGGAGAGATCATAGACCACAGAGCAGCTGTTCTCAACCTCCCTAATGCTGGGACCCTTTAATACAGTTCTTCATGTTGTGGGGACCCTCCAACCATAAAATTATTTTTATTGCTACTTCATAACTGTAATTCTGCTACTGTTATGAATTACAATGTAAATATTGGTGTTTTCCTACAGTTGTAGGCAACCCCTGTGAAAAGGCCCATCCCTTTTCATGGTCAAATTTCCAATGGTTCAACCCCCAAAGAGGCCATAACTCACAGGTTGAGAACTGCTGTCCTATGGAACAACCTACTACAACCTGGTTTGTTTTGCTAACCAGGTATGTTGTCAAACTAGTGATTTGTGTGCTTACCCATAGGTTGGCGCTGCTCTCAGCCTCAGCCAAAGATGCTCCTTGGTGCAGGGGCAGCAGAAATTCAGAGAGTTAGCTGGTCAGAGTGCTGAGAGGAAGTGACTGCTAAGGACTCAGTCCTAAGTGGGACATGCATGTCACACACACACACACACACACACACACACACACTCATGCTCTTGTCCCAAAGCTCAGGGAACATCATGGAAGAGGCACGGAAAGGATGGAGGAACCAGAGTTGTTTCTTCTGAACACAAGATGGCTGTAGCCCTCATGATCATACTCACAGCAGCTACTTACTTGCACAAGATCAAGCTAGTCAATGACTCCAGCACTGACTGGACAGGGGCTCATGAGGCTACACTCCTAGCTGAGGAGCTACTGGAAACTGATGGTTGCTGAGAGGGGAGGAGTCATGTTCCCTCAGGGGAGAGGCCTCTGATATGTTGTCATGTACATGCAGACATCAATAATTGAACTTAATGGGTTATTTAAAGCACACCCCCCCACACACACACACCACGGTGGGAGAGGGCGCCTGTGGAGAATTTGAGGGGTATTTGGAGGTGGATAATCAATACGTGTTATATGTGTATAAAATTGCAAAAGAAATCAATACGTAATAAAAGAGTCACAGAGGTCTAGAATAGACTGTTGAGGAGGAGATCCTCACCAGTGCCGATATCCAAGCAGAAGCCAATATCCAGCATCTGCTTAGCAAAGCTGTCCCAGGGGCTGGGGGACTGGGCACCGGAAGTGTGCCTGGTAGACACGGTATCACTGGAATCCCTGAGTGCCATCATTCTACAAGACTACAGGCCAATAACAATCCACCCCGTCTCTGACTCGACTCTGTAATTGCACCTCTCTTCAGAAAGTCTTCTGGAGTTCTTTTCCTTAGCCCCACCACACCCCACCCCAGTCCAAGAGCCTCTCTTAACTCCTACAAAAGAGATTACTCTCTTAAAAGCTCTATTTAGTTGTTTCTGTGTCACGGTGCGTGCTGGCCTACTTTACACTAGGTACCGGGGATAAAACCTGGCAGACACAAGAGTTTCCAGCGTGCACATCTGGCCCTGGACATGCTTCTGCACTCCTGTTCAGGGAATGACTGTGGACAAAGTCAATTCTCTTCCCATCCATCTCTTCATGAAAGGAAATCTCCCCAGGATGCTGGCCCCCAGCCACAAAGGGAAGGCTCACTGCTGGCAGTAGCAGCTCTCTTCTCCTTCTGCAGAAACTCTGAAATGGCATGAGCCAGGGAGAGCTAGGGACATACAGTGCCATGGTGTGTAACTGATGGTACGTACAGGTTCATCACCCAGACTCCAGTGCCCCACAACTGGAAATAAATCCCAGCTTGCAAGCACTAGCTGTGTGGCCAGGGCATACAGCGTACCCTCTCTATACCTCCGTTTTCTCATTTGCAGAATGAATGTATTAACAGCATCCCCTTAATAGGAAGTGTGTAGAATAATGCTTGATGCATAGAAAATACATAATGCATGTTACCTACATATTGTTATCTCCTTAAATAAGCCATTTTCCTGAGTACAGCCTCGGAGGATAATGGTTGTGTGAGTCCTTTGATACTACAGGGCTGTGACTGTCAGGTTAGGAGGGTACTGTGTCAGCCCTTCCTGAGAAAATAACACTCCTGAAGTGCCTTTCTCATTCCAAAGGTCAATGTGTACTTTTCCATGACAGGACAATTGAATTGGAAAAGTGAGGGCTGGTGAGATGGCTCAGCTGTTAAGAGCACTGACTGCTCTTCCAAAGGTCCTGAGTTCAATTCCCAGAAACCACATGGTGGCTCACAACCATCTGTAATGGGATCCAATGCCCTCTTCTGGTGTGAGAGAGGCTTGGAAGGTAGGAGATGTGTCAGGGAATAATAATCTTTGATTTGAAATTATAGTGTATTTCTCACCATTGTATGCGGTACACCATGACCTATCAGCAGACAGGAAGGGAAGGAAGGATCCTGACTGAGCCACAGACACAGCATGGGCACAGTAGGAAATGGTGGAAAGGGTGATGCCAAGAAAAAGATGTAGGACATGAATCAGGGACTAGAGAGGTAGAACCTTTTAATGTCCCAACAATAGGGAAAGGTTGGGAAAACTTTAGAATATATAGGAGGTGGAATATTCTGCAGATATGAAAACTTATCTCTGTGAAAAATGCATATTCATGTGGAAGAAAGCACTTTTGATATAATTTTAAAATTCCTGGATTTTTTTTCTAAATTAATTGAATACCATCTGTAGAAAAGAAATTAATACATCTGTTTCTTTTAGCTCAGGATTCATGGTATCATATAAGAAAGCCAAGCCTGCTAGGAGGCACCACACTGTCATAGGCTGAATGTATGTTCTGCCTCCAAGTCATTTGTTAAAAATTCTTCTCCTCAAGTACCCAAGGAGCTGTAGGGGGCTGCAACCCTATAGGTGCAACAACAATATGAACTAACCAGTACCCCCTGAGCTCGTGTCTCTAGCTGCATAAGTAGCAGAAGATGGCCTAATTGTCCATCATTGGGAAGAGAGGCCCCTTTGTCTTGCAAACTTTATATGCCCCAGCACAGGGGAACACCAGGGCCAAGAAGTGGGAGTGGGTGGGTAGGGGAATGGTGGTGGGGGGGGAGGGTATAGGGGACATTAAGGATAGCATTTGAAATGTAAATGAAGAAAATATCTAGTAACAATTGAAAGAAAAAAATCCTTCTCCTCAAAGTGATAAGATTAGGAGTTGGAGCCTTTGGTCTGTGATTATGTCACAGACACAAGGGCTCTTATGAATGAGATTGAGAAAGGAAAAAGGAGAGGAGAAGAGGGGAGGGGAGGGGAGGGGAGGGGAGGGGAGGGGAGGAGAGGAGAGGAGAGGAGAGGAGAGGAGAGGAGGAGGGGAGGGGAGGGGAGGGGAGGGGAGGAGAGGAGAGGAGAGGAGAGAATAGGTACAGAGAGACTCTGTCTTTCTAATACATGAGGATGTATGAGAAGGTGGCTGTCTGAACCAGAAAACAGTTCTCAACCAGACACTGAAGCTACGGCCAGCTTGTTGACCTTTGTATTTCTTCCTGTTACAAACTGGGAAAACTGGTTCTGTTGTTTATAAACGACACCATGTACAGTATTTTGTTATAGCAGCCTGAACAAACTAACACCAAAATCTACAAGTATTATGTATTTTCTTTTTCTGCTTTCTTTTTTTATTAGATATTTTCTTATTTACATTTCAAACGTTATCCCCTTTCCTGGTTTCCCCTCTGAAAACCCCCTATCCCCTCCCACCTCCCTCTGTGTCCCCTGCCTCCTAGACCTGAATCAGAACTACTTAAGTTAGCTTTGAAATATACATTCAAATTTAGCATAGTTTCCTCAAGGCTTAGAAACAAAGGGAGATGGGAAGAGAGATGATTAGAGATCAGATTGTCTTTGTTTCTGAATTCCAAGTCAGGATGGCGGGACTGAAGTCTGTTCTACATGGGAAACCACTTGTAAGACTGTGAATTGTTATTTTAGGACCTACTTTGGCAAGAGGAAAAGGAAGTTCATGAGTGAGAAGATTATGGGACGAGGAGTTTACTGGGGTTCCAAGATGGAGTTCTCAGCCCCCTGTCCCTTGCCTATCTTTCACTAGTTATAACAGTTCATCCCTGCAATCACGGTCCTTCACTACCTCGTCTACCAACATAACACCATCATCAGAACTGTGATTATACAGGGATTACCAAGTTTTCTGTTTTCAGTCAAGGGAAAATGTACTAAACTGTTCCTGATGAAAACTGTGGGCTTCCTTCCAAAGTCATCTTGGTCAGGGGCCCCCGACTTTCCTGCAAGGGCCAAATCATCAATATTTGAGGCACTGGGGATTTATAGGGTCTTTGATAAAATCATGTCATTCTGCCATTACAGAAAGAAAGGAGTCACAGACAATGCATAATGGATGTGGTTGTGTTCCCATAAAACTTTATTTACAAAAATAGGTGGGGACAGGAAGCTATGATCCATGGGCCATAAACAAACAGTGTTATTTTGCTTAGAAAATAATTCTGTGATTCTTCTGTGCTTCCACAACCCTCCCCCAAGACGCTTCCCATGCACATACACCGCCATACCCAGCCCAATTTGAGCCTGGGAGTGAGATCCATAGCGATACTACAGGGCAGTTATCTCTGTAGCAATAATGAGAAAAGCATAGCGTTAGAGTGGAGGGGCTCTGGAACTGAAATACTGATCCTATCGACTGTGCGATCTGACCCACAACACATGATCTCTCTCTCTCTCTCTCTGAGCATCTCATTTCCTCATCGTCAAAATGTCAATGATACCTACAAACTTGACAGGGCTTCATGAGGATTCAGTATTATGTCGGGCACCCATCCTAATGCTTAGCATGCAGCAGGCCCCCGGTAATAGTTATCAGCCCACAGGGACTCTGTAAATAGCAGAGTCAGAGAGGACAGACCCAGGATGAATGCAAAGAATTCCCCTGTGAGTTCTGACTGCGGGCGAGCACTCACTAGCTGAGAAGCAGGGCTTGACTCAAACATTACAAGGCCGGAAGAGAAAGCAACAATGAAGTTTGAAGACATGGCTGCAAGGCAGATTATTATCAAATGCTTCTGATTAATCATTAATTAGCTGCCCCCACTGTAGTCAATCCATTTGGCTGTTCAAGGTTGGAGAACCTTCTTGATCGCTGCTGCCATTGAAGTAATAAGATCCTGTCTTCCGCACAGACTCAACAGCTGCTGAGTGGGAGAGCCTTGTGCAAACAGCCTCCTTTGAGTCCATTCTTCCAGTCTGCAGGGACAGGTCACCTTTTCCTGAGCTGGAGAGTAAACACAACAAGAGAATGAGTGTTTACGAGCGTTTCTCTATTTGGAGAAGGAAACACAAGAAGAAGCAACCAACAATCCAAGATAAACAATGTGGGATAATCCTTAGATGTTATGAAATATTAAAGAGGCTGAATATAATCACACAGGAAGCAATAAATAAAATGAATGTCTGCAGCAGCCTGGGTTCAAATTCTACTTGTACCCTTTATCAGGTGTGATCTATGAGCAAACTCCTTAACCTTTGTGCTTACATTTTCCTGAGGAAAGCCGAACTGAGAAAAATCTGAGTTAAACTCAGAGCTGAGCTGACAAAACTGGGTTTATGGTGCCCTCAAAGACTCAAACTTGAAACTCAGATAAAAATGTGGCCTTTTCAAGCCTGGAGATCCACTAACAGAGGAGCAGTCCAGACCAAGAAAATGAGTGTTACCACAGTTCGCCAGAGTCCGTCAGACAGGGAAGGCATAAATGAGCTGAAAAGAGGGAATGCACCGCTGTGGTGCTGAAAGGAATGACCTTCTCCTTAGGGAAAACTCGTTGAAGGGTGGGGGATGGGGGGCCGAGAGGTGTGCACAAGCTATTCAGAAAACAGATGCATGAAGTGGAGAGAGAGAGAGAGAGAGAGAGAGAGAGAGAGGTTTATACATGTTGTGATGTATGTGATGTTTTGAGTGTATTGACTGTGATGTGTGTGTGAAGGGGTTGTATGTGCTGTGTTGTGTGTGTTAGATAGATAGATAGATAGATAGATAGATAGATAGATAGATAGATAGATAGATTTATCTATCTATATATATGATAAAGAGCGATCCTGCGGGTGGAGGAATGGTTCGCAGAAGGCACAGTAAGTGACAATGGGAAACGTGGTGTTCTGTATAGCGTTCTTATTCTTAGAGTCTCACTCTACAAATTTGAGATCATTTCTGGCAGTACTTAGGGTTGGGCATGTGATTCTGGTGAAATGCTGGGCTAGCATAGTCAAGAAATGGGGTTCTATCCATAGTGCTGGAGAAAAAACGTCTTAAAAATCCATTAGGACAAATCAATGAAGGAGATGTAATTGACAATTGTGGACTCAGCTTGACTCTTATGCAAGTTCAGGGTCAAGGGAGGACAAGTGGGAATGAGAAGTTAGTCCTGACCTCAACATGCAGGGAGATTAGGCTTGGATCAAGAAGACAGAAAATAGCTCTAAGACGCAGCCATTTCACGGAGTCTAAGATCCTCGGATGCACTGGCCTCTCTACATCTCTGCGCTAGCTAGGATCTGCTTCTCACCAGGTCCGACCCAGGCAGCGGGAAGCGCCACCACCAACAGCATCACTGATTCACTTCCGGATTGCAGTCTGGAGATGGCAGCGTCCCATTCCCGTGGCTGCCTCTTTGCTCAAGCGTCCATCTCAGATGTCTTCCCACTTTCAATGTACTTGGCAAATGAAAAATCAAATAAACCCTGGAGCACAGTTTCTACGACCCCAGTTACTCTCCCAAGAAACCGCAGGGCTCCTTGTGTCCTCCAGCATCTCCTCTAAGCTTTCTGTTCATGGGTCCCATGCTCGCGGTCTTCTAGGTTGGGACGCACAGCTTCAACCTTCGTGATCTTTCCCTACTGCTGAGAGTAACGCTTCCTATAATTAGACTGACATCCAATACTGATGGTGTTTAGTTAAGGTCACACAGCACAGACAGTAGGCTTAGCTAAACCTGTGATTTGTCTAAGATCAAGGAAAAAAAAAACTATTTTACTACTATTTTAAGTTTAAACTTTTATTTTAGAAGTTTTAAGAATATATTTTTAAAAATTCATAGAAGTAATGAAGCATTCTTATTACTTGTCACCTAATCTCTCCATTGTCACATCTCAGAACTCTGTGGTACATTGTCACAACTCCTGAGCCAGCACTGAGAGGTGGCTACTGGCTACTAACTGCACAGCATACTTTATTCAGATCCATTCATTTTCCTAATGTCCTTTTCTAGTCCCAGAGCCTATCCAGGAAACTATATCACATACAGATTGCCTTCTTTATATCTAAGGTAATTAAAAAGCCATATACCACCCTTAAAAATACTGTATAATCTGATTATGATTTGATGACACTTTGATGTTATCTTTCCCATATCCTTGACCATGAAAACATTTCTAACGCAGTCTAGTGCTTCACAAGGATGGATGAGAACACACACTCCTAAGGCACCAGTTCTGCTGGAACGCAGAACAACTTTTGACTGACACTCAAAGTTTAAGGCTCTAATAATTAGCTGTCTGAGAAAGTTTTGCTTACTATACAGTTTAGAAGAATGTCTGTCTGTTTCTCTGTCTGTCTGTCCGTTTGTCTGTCTGTCCGTTTGTCTGTCTGTCCGTTTGTCTGTCTGTCCGTTTGTCTGTCTGTCTGTCTATCTTGAGATAGGGATTTACTAGGTAGCTCAGGTTAACTATGAATTCATTATGTAGCCTGAGCTGACTGCTAACTTGCTCTTCCTGGAATTGTTTTGAAAACTGGGAATTTGAAAGGGAACAAGGTGAGGGGAGGTATATGGGAAGGTTTGGAAAGACTAAAAGTAAGGAGGAATAATGTAATTAGAGACTCAAAAAATATCTGGACACAGTGGTATAAGTGGCATAACTAAGCCTCTGAAACTGTAATTGCATGCTTTTGTATTGTAAGAGTTGCCATGGTCATGGTGTCTCTTCATTGCCATGGAAATTCTAAGACAGTTACTCTGAAAAACCTGATGGTAAGGCCTTTCTGATAAAGACAACACTCACTTATGTCATCAAATACGGAAAAGTCAAGCTGGTTCCCAAATAGAATCTTTACCCCTACTGTTCATGGTCCTGGAACGGTCTTTGCATGACACTGGAGGAGAACGGTAACCACCAATATCAGCTACAAATGCTGCAGCCTACAAGAAGGCGACTGGCACCGATGCTATGAGGTAACTAATTATGCTTTTGTTTTTTTGCTTTTTGTTTTTGTTTTTTTGGAGATGGGATTTCTCTGTCCAGCACTAGTTGTCCTCTCTGTAGACCGGCTGGCCTCAAACTCAGAGAGCCATCTGCCTCTGCCTCCCGAGTGCTAGCTGTACCACCACTTCCGAGCTACTAACCACATTTTAAAAATTGGATTTAAGGCCCACTCTATAGGCTGGAGCCCATACTGGGCACAGTTAAAGCACCCAAGAACCCTAGATAGGTCATAGGTCCAGGGGAAAACCTATTACTATTATTCTGCTAAGGGAACAGAACAATGAAGTGACTCCTAATGACATATGCTCTAGCTATTGTACCTCATTCATCATTCATCTCTCCCCAGATAAGCTTCTTGCAATAGATGGGACTCAACAGAGACCCAGAACTAGACAATGTACACAGAGTGAGAAACTTTGGAGTACTCAGTCCTAGTACCTTTACCAACCCCCTCCTCTTGGGGCTCAGGGAGCACTGCAGAAGAGTAAGTGGTAAGATTATAAGAGCCAGGGAGGATGGATGACTCCAAGCAAATAGCGTCTTCCAGACACAACTGAATGATGCACATAGGAACTCACAGGTACTGTGGCAGCTCGCACAGGGCCTGTGCGGACTAAAGCTAGATGAGGGGAAGTGGGTGTGGCCCCCCACCCTTACACCAGAAGCCATTCACAATGATACCTGCTGAGAAAGGGAAAAGTCAGCTTTCTCCAATGGAGTGGCACTGGATTGTCAATCAAATCCCAGGGCAAGTCCCTTGCCCAAGAGTAGTTAACCAACACAAAATGAACCCCATTTGTGTGTGTTTGGGGTGGGGGTGGCTTTTGTTTTATTCGACTTTTTTTGTCTCACTTTTTTGTTTGTTTGTTTTGATTTTCATTTTGTGGAGTTTTTTAAAAGAAGGAGAAAAAAACATAAAATTGGTCGGGAGGGGGGATTGGGAGGAACTGGAAGGAGTTGGGGGAGGGGAAGGAAAACATGATTAGAACACATTTAAAAACTGATTTTTTAAAAAATACATTGTATAAAAATTTTGATTAAATAAATGAGAGAGGGAAAAGCTAACTGGAGACTAAATAAGGCTCGGGGCCACAGGCCTTTAATCCAAGCACTCTGGAGAGGCTGGTCTCTGTGAGTCTGAGGCTACCCTGTCCTACATAGTGAGTTCCAAATTAGCCAGGGCTACATAGTAAGAGTGGCCCTGTCTAAGATTCTGGTGATGGTGGGAACCACACAAAGGGAGATAGGGAATGCCCATAAGTCAGGCAATGACTTAACTCCTTAACCCGTTCATTTCCCATTTCTCTAGTTACTGGAGCCTGTTTTGCTTCTGGGCAAGGAGCGATTTGCTGGTGTGGATATCCGGGTCCGTGTGAAGGGTGGTGGTCATGTGGCCCAAATCTATG